>NC_081571.1:28704334-28966871 GCF_022355385.1 Mustela nigripes
AATTTAATTAACATATACTGTATTATTAGTTTCAGAGGTAGCATTCACTGATTAATTTAATCAGTTAATATGTTAATTTAATTAACATATACTGTATTATTAGTTTCAGAGGTAGCATTCACTGATTCATAAATCGCATATAACACCCGGTGCTTATTACTTCATGTGCCCTCATTTTTTTTTTTTAAGTTTTATTTATTTAAGTAATTTCTACACCCAATGTGGAGCTTGAACTCACAACCCCTGAGATCAAGAGTCACACGTTCTTCCAACTGAGCCACCCAGGCATCCCTGGATTTTTTGGTTTTGTTTTGAATTCCTATTCATACATCCCCTTCTTGAACAATTCAGCTCAAAATTTCACCATCAGGTGAAGCCAAGCAAGGTAGGTATCTGCAGACTGGGTTGAGCAGGGTTAAGCATAGACTAAATGAGATGAAAAACAAGTACCTGGGGCAGAAGAGGTAGCCTGGGGCAAGGTGTCAGAGCCCCGGAGGGTAAGGAGGGCATCCCCACAAATGAGAAGTGTGTTAGAACGTAGCAGGGTCAGCTCATTCACATGGGAAGAAAACCTAAAGCCCGCTGCTGGGAGTCCTAGAGGGGTAAACAGGCATGTATACGAGGATAGGAGGGGATGACAGTCTGAATGTGCTGAAAAGAACATCCCTGTGGAGAACTGCAAAGGCAGCAGCCTAATAGGGGATGCCATAGCCCAAGTCAGGTGGGGAGGGCATTCACATTGGTGGGGAAGATGGGGTTCTAAACAAGTAGAACAGAGGCCCAAACACGTAAGTGAATATGTATTAAATACAACAGGAACCAGGTTCTTCACTTTCAGAAAAGAGGTACAAACAGGAAAAGGGAGAAAACTGAAAACATTCAGTGGTGTTGGACTAGAACTGGATACTGGTGTAAATTTATTATTTTCAAAATATAAAAATATACAAATTAATATAGATGTAAATGTGTATGGTACATATACTCCCTAACTCTGTCCCTGAAGGGGTCTGGGAACAACAATGAGCACTTGTAGTATCCAGATCTTAGCTTCTAAATATCATTCTCTAGAAACAACTAGGATCCATGGAAAAATATGGGACTTCAGGCTCAGACAGAAATACGTAAGATGAATCTATACCTTTTTTCTATGACAAAAAGTAAGTGTTCAAAGAATGACAAAGACAAGTCAAAAGGCCACAGGACTTACACTATTGAAATGTACACTGAGAAAGGGTTAAGATGGTAAATTTTTATTTGTTTTTACCACAATAAAGAAAAAAAATGGACATGGGAACCAGCTTAGGAGGAGCTTCCAATGGCTACATTTGGACAATTTCAACATCAGCATAAATGATGACTGTTAACAAATTGTGACCCATTAACTAAAACAGGAATCAAGAATTCATACTAACCAAGATAAAATAAAGTGGAAAATCTAATGAGGAATGGAATATTTACATAGTCCCAAAGTACCACCTGAGGCGAAAAGAATAAATTTACAATGAAAAAGCATAAGACTCTCCTTAATCAAGTGATCAAAGTTACCACTACCAGTAATGGGACAAAATGAAAACATGCAAACCTTGCTAGAATACAGTAAGAACCCAGCTTCACCTTCACTGATATTCTTGCCAAAGATACGTAACGCCAATCTACCCATGAAGAAACATCAAACTCAAATTTCATAAAATAATGGAGAGCGTTCATACAGAGTACCCAAGTCAAGGAAAGACTTCCAAATGTTCTAGATTTAAGAAAACTAAGAGACCTGACAACAGAATACAATTCAAGATTTTGCACTGGATTCTTTTGCTATAAAACAGGATGAAGACAACTGGCAAATCTTGAATAAAGTCTAAGGATTAGGTAGTACTATTTGATTTTAATCAACTGATTTGAAGGGATATGCTATGACTATAATATGTACAAGAATACCCTTTTTGTCATAAAAAAGAAAAAAAAGCCCTCTGTACTGTTCTTCTAACTTTTCTGTAGTTTTAAAATAAAAATATTAAGGGACGCCTGGGTGGCTCAGTTCATTAAGTGTCTGCCTTTGGCTCGGGTCAGGATCCCAGGATCCTGGGATCAAGTTCCGTATCAGGCTCGATATGAGGAGCCTGCTTCTCCCTCTGCCTGCTGCTTCCCCTGCTTGTGTGCTCGCTCACTCACTCTCACACAAATAAATAAAACCTTTAAAAAAGAATAAAATTAAAGTAAAAATAAAAGTATTAAATAATTTCAAAATGGGCCCGGGTTACTTCATTAATACCCTACTAAGGATCTGAGAATATTACTAATTTTTCTCTGTAACAATGCTAAAATGAATATCCTCAATTTTTGCATCACTAACTTGTTACTTCCACAGGATAAGTTCCGTGAAAATGCCGGGTCAAGAACATGAATATGTTATTAGTTATTTCTAGCCTTCTCATTATCCCAGTCCCACTCTGCTGGATGAGTTTATCTGTGTCTTTCTATAAAGGCAGCAGCAAGAACTGAACAAACAGCACTGTGAGCTAACTAGAAAACAGTGGGATTATTATTCTTTATTTTGAGCAGTAATGTGTATGTTAGTACATGTGACTGTGTTATGTATACATATATGTATGTATGCATATATATGCTGCCAGGCTGGTCTTCAGAAAGTTCACACTGACTTAAACTCATCAGTACAAGATTATACTAAATTCAGTCAATTTTATAACAGAAAAATGATATCTCATTTTTTGTCTGCATATTTTTAATGATCTTCAATGTTATGTGTGTTAAGAAATAAAGCTAGATATTAAGTCTCTGACAAAAGCTTTACTAGTACAGACTGCATGATTGTCAATAAAATAGAGCATACGGAAAGCATTTCAAAAACCGAAGTTTTCTGAGGCAGGATGGTGATGTAGAAAGAAGGTTGTTTACCTCACACCAGACAGAATGACTAAAATTAACAAGTCAGGAAAAGACAAATGTTGGTGAGGATGAGGAGAAAGGGGAACCCTCCAACACTGTTGGTGGGAATGCAAGCTGGTGCAGCCACTCTGGAAAACAGCATGGAGGTTCCTTGAAAAGTTAAAAATAGAGCTACCCCATGACCTAACAATCACACTATGGGGTATTTACCCTAAAGATACAAATGTAGTGATCTGAAGGGGCACGTGCACCCCAATGTTTACAGCAGCAATGTCCACAACAGCCAAACTATGGAAAGAGCCTAGATGTCCATCAACAGATGAATGGATAAAGAAGATGTGGTGTGTGTACACACACACACACACACACACACACACACAGGAATACTATGCAGCCATCAAAAAATGAGATCTTGCCATTTGCAATGAAATGGATGGAAATAGAGGGTATTATGCTGAGCAAAATAAGTCTATCAGGAAAGACAATTATCATAGGATCTCTCTGATATGAGGAATTTGAGAAACAAGGCAAAGGATCATGGGGGAAGAGAGGAAAAAATGAAATCAGAGCGGGAGACAAACCATAAGAGACTCTTAATCTCAGGAAACAAACTGGAATGAAAGTGAGGTGGGAGGGATATAGTGGCAGCTTAATGGACACTGGGGAGGGTATGTGCTATGCTGAGCTCTGTAAACTGCGCAAGACTTATGTATCACTGACCCCTACTCTTGAAACAAATAATACACTATATGTTAATAGAAAGAAAGAGAAAGAAAGAAAGTTAGTTGGGTTTTTTTGTTTGTTTTGAGGTTTTGTTCTTTTATTTTTTTTGTTAGACTTTATTTGAGAGAAAGAAGAGAGACAGAGAGAGAGAGGGCACAATCAGGGGGAAGGGACAGAGGAAGAGAGAGAAGCAGACTGCTCGATAAGAAGGGAGCCTGATGCGGGACTCCAACCCAGGACCCCTGAGACCATGACCTGAGCTGAAGGCAGATGCTTAACCGACTGGGTCACCCAGGTGCCCCAGAAGGCTGGTTTTAAAACCTAAACAACTTAGAGGATTGCGGATGGGGGGAAATGAAACAAGCTAAAGCAAAACTATAAGCTAACTAAAATGCAGTACACATCAGATATCCAAAGGGATAAAAGTAATCCAAGTACAATGATTTAGAAACATTACATAAACTGGAAGAAAAATGGCCCAAATGTTAACAGCTGCTAAAAAAGGCTAACTGTCCTTTTTCCAGGTATAAACAACACCAAATTTGGGGAAAGCTGCACTCTCAGCTGCATGTTTTCTCCCCCTCCTCTGCCTCTCCCAATTTCTCTATTCCACAGGCCTGTCTCTGTTGGAATGAACAACCACACAAGGTAGATCTTCCTAGCTTCTGGCCCAATGCTCAGCAAGCTGCTACTATCTTTGGGAGATGTGCTGGGGAAGGGAGGCCCATCCCCAATCCACATCAGACATAAGCAGGGCCAATGGTCTATACTGTGCAGTTTGTGGCACGACAGTAGGTAAACACTACTGACCATTTTATATGCATTGAACCCAAGAAGTATTAATACCAATTCCTTTCAATAGATGAGGAAACAGAGAGGGGAAGCAACTCACCTAAAATCACATAACTAGTAAGCGACAAGGTCTGGACAAGTCCAGAGCTGAATGACTCCTGAGTCCATACTCATAACTAGTACGCTACCCTGGCTTTTAAAAACCTTAACTGTTTTCATGTTTTACCCAAATATACATTCTTTTGCCATATAGATAATCCATAAACTGGTTAATCTGCTCTAAAAATCAATAGTTGATTATGTATTTCCTAGCCTTAAAAATATTTGAAGATGGGGCGTCTGGGTGGCTCAGTGGGTTAAGCCTCTGCCTTTGGCTCAAGTCATGAGCTCAGGGTCCTGGGATTGAGGCCCGCATCGGGCTCTCTGCAATGCAGGGAGCTTGCTTCCCCTGCCCCCGTCTGCCTCTTTGCCTACTTGTGATCTCTCTCTCTGTCAAATAAATAAATAAAATCTTAAAAAAAAAAAAAAAAAAAAAAGAGCAGGCTAAATCTTGCTTAAAAAAAAAAAAAAGAAAATTTGAAGATGGTTTTACCTGGTATGCCTTAAGGCTTCTCTCAACAGCCATAGTACCTTCAAATACTCCTTACAGGGCACTGAGCTTTTTAGTTTTCTCTTTATCCTAGTCTCACTCTACTAAAGGGACTAGGATGCTAAGCAAAATAAGTCCATCAGTACATCAAATAAGTTATGAACTTATTTGTCTATAGCACAGCATAGACTTATTTGTCTTTAAGTATAGCACTAAGAACTGAACATAATGTTTGCACCATACAGGAACTGGGAAAGAAAAGAGTGGGATTATCATCCCACTTCATTCTAAGCAACAAACATCTATTAATGGAATCTTTTGTTTATAGCCACATAACTCTGATGACTCATATTTAGCTTGAAATCAAATAAAATCTTAATAACCTCATCACATGGACTGAAAAGCCATTCCTTATCATCCTACACTTGCTTAATAGTGAATTTAGTAAGTCAGTAAAAGGAATGAAAACTGGGGCGCCTGCTGATTCAGTCAGAAGAGCATGTAACTCTTGATCTCAGGGTTGTGAGTTCGACCCCCATGTTGGGTGTAGAGATTAGTAAAATAAGTAAGCTTTAAAAAAAAAAAAAAAGGAATGAAAACTGAAAGAATTAATAGCACAAACAAGATAGAAAGCCAGGAGACCTACTATGGAATATGCTGTTTTTAAGCATTTCCATTGCAATCTTAGGGTACTAGTTATTATGAATCTGTTTTCATCATTAAAAGGATCTAGATCCGTAAGACAAGACTGGTTATGTATCATGTTAGAAGTCCAATGCACTATCCATTGTGCTACAGAGCCTTATCATGTTAGGTAGAAAACCTGCTAGATCTTTTACCTTAACATAAAGAATACATGCACACCTGACAACATTAAATGCAAACAGCTTACTGTCACAATCAGAATACTCTAGAGCGTGAAAGAGGGGACACGAGTAATAACTGCACAGGGAAATATGTAAACGGGGCCTGTCCAGGCAAACCTAGGGGGCTGGCCACCCAATATCAGATGCAACTGTGTAAACCATCTGCTTCAAATAAGGAAGAAAAAGAGCTTGAAATTTTCTACCCAGCAAAGGCTGATGAAGAAAGATTCTGTGGCATACCCACGGCTGCTTATTTAGCATGCTGTCTTCGTTCTACTTTAGGGATCAAAAGGCTTGCAGAGGTTTCCCTGAACCTCAGCTTTTACCCTATTCCCCATGCTAGCCCTGTCTTCCCACACCAAAAAAAAAAAAAAAAAAAAAAAAAAAGATTTCACAGTCCTCAACTAGGTATTTTCCTCATACAGAGATTTTGAGGAATGCAATGTTTACGGCAGAAAAAGGACATCTGAGTTTACCATGCATTTAAACCAACCCTAAGCTATTTCCTTTGTCTCATAAATATTCTATGGGTTAATGAGGCATTATTTTCCACATTTTACAAACAAGAAAGCTAAGGCTTAGAGAGCGAAGGCCAAAGAACTTTCAAGAGCCACTTAGGACTAGAACCCAGGTCTGGAGTTCTAGTCTAGTTACTACATAAAACCACATGGTTCATCACTTAAATGCGTTTTTCCCGTAGTCTGCCTTTTTTCAGTGACATACATAGCTGAGATTTTATCTTGATAGTGACTCCCATTTTCAGTAAAACCAATTATAAGGAATTCTGAATCCACAAGAGAAAAAGTATTAATTATCTGCATTAAAAAAGAAAAAAGATCACAGATTTAAAAGTATGCAAAGTGTGCATTCCTTTTTTCTTTCAATAAAAGTATGACAACTCACAAGAAAATGTGATTTATCTACAACTTACCAGAAATTGGTTTATTTTATAAAGTTAAATATACTAATAAATGGCAACCATTTCCATATTATCTCACTGGATTCACAAAAAAGGCCTCCAAAATAGGCAACTTTGGGGATAAGGAACCTAAAACTCAAAAGATGAAGTGACCTGTACAAAAGCTCACTGATAGTAAGTGACAGAGCTGGAATGGACACCTTCTGGAGTTTTCTTACCACTCAAAGTCCTGAATTCAAACCTGGTACTGCTATTCAACATGTAGTCATTTCCTGAGAGGATAAGATATTACTTGTCCCCACCTAACTTCAGAACTTTGGATATAAAAGCATGACTGTTTCCAATCAATATTTTGTTCAAACAAAATGAAGAGTTAAAAGATATGTCAGAACAAAGGTAAGTAAGAAAGAAAAAAGAATTAGAAAGAAAATCCTGGGGTCAGATAACATGTAGAGACTCAGAAGATGAGAAGGAGCCAGCAAAAGACTGAGAAGGAACAGCCTACTAGCGAAGATAATCAAGAGAGTAGGGTCCCAGAAGTGAAATGAAAAATTGGGTTTGAGGAAAGGAATGATTACTATGTCAAAGTCTGTTGAAGGACAATTAGGAAAGCTGGTAGATGACTCAGATTTAGGAATGTGGGTGTGCCAGACTGCAAAAAAGGACTAGAAATCCTTTGCAGTGACTCCCACCCTGCTTGAATCTGGGCTTGGCTGCATGAGTTGCATCCTCAGTAGGACTTGGCAACCATGAGCACACTTTCACCATCATGTGAATGAGCATGCTGGAAATGAAACATACACGGCCCCTGCCCCAGCTGATAGCAAGCCAACTACTAGATACATGAGTGAGGCCATTCTAACCAGGAAGACCAGTCAGGTCAGCCCCAAATGGAACTGCCCCACAAAAAAAAAACAAATAAAATGGTTTTTGTTCTGAGCCACTAAATTTTGGGCTGCTCTGTTATGAAACAAAAGCTAACTGATAAAGAGGAAGACAGTGATGACAAATTAGAGCTATTTCAATGGAGTAGCATGCGTGAAAATTTGATTACAGCTGGGTTAAGAACGAATGGACAGAGTGGAATGTAAGGCCTCTGACTGATACCAAGTGAGCTTTGGAGGCTTCCTTTCCTAACAAGACCATTTTTTCAACCAGGAAACTACACCATTACACTGCTTACCACGTGTTTCCTATGCTTTTCCAATGCATCTACAGGTAGGCATGGTGGGACAATGACAAAAACCTTTCTACTAAAGCACTTAATGGGGTGCATCCAGTTACACCCAACCCCAGCATACCTCTTCAGAAGATGTGGAGATGATGGAGGGATGAGGGAGCTACATACTGTGCTGCTTCACGGCCAATAAACCTAACTTTATATTTACACCGATCACTAGAGAGGGTGTGTGTGTGTGTGTGTATGTGCGTGTGTGTGTCTGTGCATGCACACACACATATCTATATGCATATGCACAAACATGCATGTGCACACATAACTCCTTAGAGTGCACCTAACCATCTCTTGACATGTCTTAGCATGCTCATTACTTCTCCTTTTCTAGGTACATTCTCTATCCAAAAAAGAACTGTTATTACACTTTAAAGGACCTACAAAAATTTCAAAAAACAGCTTTTTAAGATGTCAAAAATATAGAAATAACTTACTTGGCAATCCGCAGTTTCCCAACTTCACCTCTTCCAGGAGCTTTAGCCCATTGCTGTGACAAATATTTAGGAACCTAAAAAAAATAAATAAAACACTAGTAAGACTATGCTTTAGATGCTAACAAACTTCTTAAACATAAAATGATATACTGCTTCTACTTTACTTCCTGTCTATAGTAAGAAACTGATCATTGAGTATCAGCCTTCCATTATACATTTTGCACTATAAGGGATACTAATAAATCATTTTAAATTTCAAAGATCTTAAAGTCAATCAAGCTGGTGACCCAATATTAACACTAGTCAAATACCTTAACAAAGCGTTAACTTATGTTCCCAAACAAGTCCACTGAAAGTTCAGACATGAGAAAGGCTACTAGAAGAGGTTTCTCAGAGGAGTAGAATACTCTAACATATTATTTAGAGATACCACAAAGTTTAAGAAGATTTCAAAGTCAAGTTTTACTGTAAGACAATAACTCTGACCAATGATAAAAGATCTGCTGAAATAAATGATTAAATATCATAGCTAACATTTACGTAGTACTACTTTCCTGACACTGTTATGAGTTTCCATGTATTTACACATTTAATCCTCACATCTCTATGAGGTAGGTACTGTTTATTACCTCATTTTACAGATTATGAATCTGGGATACCCGGGGATTATATAAATTAGCCAAGATTATATAATGTGTAAATTATGGAACCAGGCAATCTGGGTAACTAGATATGTATAACCAGAAGGATTTTAACTTCCCAAAAGGTTAAGAGACTACATGCTGAATCTTTCTTTTAAGAGGCAGTTTGAACTGTGGAATCAGCACACACCTTCAATGTTAGCCTATTGTGAGGAATGAAATACTGCATACAAAGAAGGAAGCATAAAACCTCACATATGGCAAGTACTCAATGAGTGTCATGTGTCACTACTATTTCCCCCAGCAATCTTGCAATGATAACACGAACATCAGTGTAGAACTAAGTCAGAGCTTCCAAAGCTGGAAAGAAAAAAAAAATTCTATTTACCAGATTTCATTTGCAAAAAGAACCACTTGATTATCAGTCAAACAAATGGCACTGCTTTGTTTAGATATAGTAAAAAATCACGAATAAAAGGTTTAAAGGAAAATTCTAATGGTGTTTCTTCAATTATGTATGCATACTTTACACCAAAATCACTGAATATTAGTCATATTCCCTAATAAAGCCCCTAGGCGAAATATGGTGTCTTTTCTTCATCATATTCCAAGTAACTGGTTCAAATGGGTCCTCTACACATATAGACACCACAAGACTTTCTCCCTGTCAGTAGTGGTATCCCTTCCATAATTCGTATTTCAAGCAATCACACTAACCACTAACTTCCTGGCTCTCTCCTCAGTACTTCAACAGTTTTTCCATCCCTTCAAATCACTGACTCTAACATCTCTGCACTTTTCCCTAGCTCTGTATGTCCCGTCTTCACATCAGTCATTCCCTTGCCCCTACCTCCATCATGCTGGCCCGGCAGAACCTTAATCCCGATTAAAGCAAATCTCTACTGGTACTTAATTAATTGGTGTGATTTGATTGTGTTACTTCTCTACACTGTACCTGAGCAGCTGCAGAAAAATTCACAGTGATGCTAACTAGTCTCACTTGAAATATATGGCTACTAACATCAAGTAAGCCCTTCAAGATTCTTGGCAATTGAACTCCATCTCCCTAGCCAATCCATTCTACCACTACAGCTAAATCACAAGTTCTCTTCACTTCTCAAGCCAACAGTAGCATCTCTCCCTCCCTTCTCTTTCTGTGCTGATAACCTAACTTCTCTACCAACTAGGGAACAAGGATTAAGAGAACCTCTACAGCTACCATGTAGCCACAGCTGAGGCCTTTACTCTGACTACCTCTAAAAACAATAGATGAACAATGGTCAGTCCCTTCACTGTGCACTGAATTTCTTCCCCTGTAGTCTAACCAAGGACATCTTTTCTTCAATCCTATCATTTTTCTCCTCTTATCTACTTAATCATTCCCCCATCAGAATGATGACCATGATGATGACCACCACCACTACCGTGTTCACTACATGCAGCAGGAACACTCTTAAAATGTTTCCCAATGATCCTCACCTCCTGATATTCACAGCCTTGTGTAATCACCTCTTCTTGAGAAGGAGATCTGTGACTTGCTCCTCATCAATACAACATGGCAAAGGTGATGGGATGTTACTCCCCTTCCCCTATGGCTAAGATTCATTTGTTTATTTTTATTTTTTGGCTACAAAATTTGTCCAATGGCTTCCACACCCAACATGTGGCATGAACTTACAACTGTGAGATCAAGAGTCACATGCTCTACTGACTGAGACAGCCAGGTACCCCATTTTCTTCTTCTTTTTTTTTTTTTTTAAAGATTTCTTTATTTATTTGAGACAGAGAGAGAGAGAGGAGAGCGTGTGCACACAAAGATGGAGAGGGAGATGGAGAAGCAGACTGACTGCTGAGCAGGGAGCCTGATGTGGGTGGGGTTCCATCCCAGGACCCTGGGATCATAACCCGACCCAAAGGCAGACACTTAACATACTGAGCCACCCAGGCGCCCCAATCTTTTCTTTTTTTTTTTTTTTTTAAGTTTTTATTTTCATTACCCAGTGCTCATCACACAACATGTGCAACTCCTTAATCCCCATCACCTATTTCACCCATTCCCCCCATTCACCTCCCCTCTGATAACCATCAGTTTGTTCTCTATAGATAAAAGTCTGTTTCTGGGTTTATTTCTCTTCCCCCACCTTTGTTCACTTGTTTTGTTTTGTTTTAATTCCACATATGACTGATATCATAAGGTATTCGTCTTTCTCTGACTTATTTCACTTAGCACTAACACTCTAATTCTGTCCATGTTGCCGTAAATGGCAAGATATCATTCTTTTTTATGGCTAAATAATATTCCTGTGTGGTGTGGTGTGTGTGTGCGTGTGTGTGTGTTCACACACCACATCTTCTTTATCCATTCATCAACTGATAGACATTTGGGCTGTTTCCGTATCTTGGCTAGTATAAATAATGCTACTACAAACATGGGGTGCATATATCCCTCTGAATTAGTGTTTTTTCATTGTTTGGGTAAATACCCAGTAGTGTGATTCCTGGATCAAAGGGTAGCTCTACTTTCAACTTTCTGAGGAACCACCATGCTGTTTTCTTTCCACAGTGGCTGCACAACTCTGCCTTCCCACCAACAGTGCAAGAGGGTTCCTTTTCTCCACATGGGATGTTACTTCTGTGATTAGGTTACATAAGACAGAAACTTGTACCTTGTTTCTCTTGTTTTTTCAGTCTGCACACTTTGATGAAGTGAGCTGTCATGCTGCGGAGGCCCAGGTGGCAAGAAACTAAGGACAGGCTCCAGTAAGTAGGCAGGTAGGAAGCCTAGGCCCTGGGTCCAATAACCTCAAGGAACTGCAATCAGCCAATCCCACACGCTTGGAAAAATTCTTTCCCTAGTCACGACTTCATATGAGAATTCTGCCCTGGCTGACACCTTGACTGTAACCTGTGAGAGACTCTGAAGCAGGAGACCCCATTAAGCCATGTCAGGGCTCCTGATCCACCAAAACCATGAAATAATAAATGTATGTTGTTTTAAGCCTCTGCGTCTGTGGTTATATAGGAAGAGATAACTAATACGTTAAGTGACAAGCACTCTTCCAATGTTTTAAATGTATTAACCACTTTATCTTCACACAATCTTGTTATTTCCTCCAGTTTGCAAATGAGTAAACTGAGGCACATGAAAATTAGCAAATTTGCCCAAGGTTACACACCTAGTAAGAGCAGAGTCTATAACTCTTTACACACACTGTCCCATTTTTCCACCTCTCTTTTCAGCAAAGCTTTTTTTTTTAGATTTTTTTTTTAATTTACTTATTGACAAAAATCACAAGTAGGCAGAGAGGCAGAGAGAGGGGAAGCAGGCTTTCTGCTGAGCAGAGAGCCTAATGTGGGGCTCAATCCCAGGACCCTAAGATCATGACATGAGCGGAAGGCAGAGGCTTAACCCACTGAGCCACCCAGGTGCCCCTCAGCAAAGCTTTTTGAAAGCTGTCCCTGCTGCCTGACTGCAGTTCCTCTTCTGCCATTTTGTTTTACTCTAGACAGGGCTTTCTCTCTACCACTCCACTAAAAATGATGACCTAGTTACCAAGTATCTCCACACTGCCAAGCCAATGTACAGTCTCATCTTCCACACCTATCAACAATATTTGAGAACTGTTTGCTCCTCCTTCAAACACTTCCTTCACTTGGCTTCAAGTTACCACAATCTCTCTTGATTTTCCTCATAGTTCTCTGGATTCTCCTTTATGGTCCCCACACATCCCAGGACCCTAAGATCATGACATGAGCGGAAGGCAGAGGCTTAACCCACTGAGCATCTAGATTCTCACCTTCCCAGCCTCTCACCTGCAGAGGGTTCTGGTTTCAGTCTTCAGACCTCTTCTCTCCTCTACCTGGATTCAATCTTATGTACTCTCATCCAGCCTCATGACTTTAAATACTGTATAATAACAACTCCCAAATTTAGAGCAAGTCCCCTTAAAATTTAGAGCAACTCCCCTTAAGTTCCAACTTATATAACTAATTGCCTACTTAAGCTCTCCATCTGAATATTCAGTGGACATTTCAAACTTAAAATATCCATACCAAAACTCTAATTTCTCCCTCATAACCTGTTCCTCCCACAATTTTCCATAGCTCAGTAAAAGTCAACTCCATTTTTCCAGGTACTCAGTCTGAAACTTTGTGCAGTTACCCTGAATAGCTACTTTTATCTCAATTCCACATCCAACCATCTGATATATTCTATGAGCAACAACTTCAAATTATAGCAGGACTCCAGCCCCTTCTCACCCATTCCAGGGTTACCATCCTAGCCCAAGCCACCATCATCTTTTGTATAATTGTAATAGCCTCTAGATTTCCTAACTTCCACTCTTGTCCACGTCCAGTTTATTCTCAAGAGAGCAGCCAGAGTCATTATCGTAAAACAGAAGTCAACTAATACTATTCTGCTCAAAGCCTTTCGATTTACTTCATAGACATCTACATAGTGCTTACTACAAGCCAGGTACTTTTCTGATCACTTTGCAGATGTTACTTCACTTAATCCTCTTAACAACTCTATTATTATCTCAGTTTTTTAAAGATTTTATTTATTTGAGAGAGGGAGAGAAAATCTAAAACAGACTTCGCACTGTGCACAGAGCCCAATGCAGGGCTGGATCCCACAACCAGGAGATCATGATTGAGCCGAAACCAAGAGACAGATGCTCAACCGAGTCACCCAGGCTTCCCTACTATTACCCCATTTTTGCAGATTAAAAAAAATGAGACCAAAAAGTTATTTGCCTAAGGTCTCACAATTACTAGTGATGAAGCCAGGATTCTAACCTAGGCAGTCCAGCTCCATAATCACCATGCCATGTTGCTGCTCTAGGACTACTCCCTCTCCATGTCACTCTGAGTAAAAATTCTATGATGTCTTACTGTGTTTCAAGCCCCCTGCTAGCCCATGGCCTCATCTCCCACTACTTTCTCTCATTCATTTGACTCTGAGAACATTCCCAGCACCTCGTATCTGAGGGCCTTTAAATTGCTGTTACTTCTCTCTGGAATACTCTTTGCCCCAGATATCTGGAACGCATGCCCCCATAATATCCTTTAGGTCTCTGATCACACACCACCTTATCAGTGAGGCCCTTCCCCCATCCTACTTAAAAGAGCATCCCCAGGGCGCCTGCGTGGCTCGGCTGGTTAAGAGACTGCGTTTGGCTCAGGTCATGATCCCAGGGTCTTGGGATCGAGCTCTACCTCAGGCTCCCTGCTCAGTAGGGAGCCTGCTTCTCTCTCTCCCTCTACTGCTCTGCTAGCTTGTTATCTCTTGCTCTGTCAAATAAATAAATAAAATCTTTTTTAAAAAAATAAAAATAAAACAACATCCCCAGCTACTTACTACACATTTGACCTGATTCATGTTTCTTCAGAGCACTTACCATGGGCTATAAATATGTTAGTTTACTGTCTATCCTCCTTCCCCATTAGAATGTGAGCTGCAAAAGGCAGGTTTTTTTGTCTGTTTTGTTTACTGCCATATCCCTAGCCCATCTAGAATAGCCTGGCACATAGCAGGAGCAGCTATTTTAATGACTGGATACTAAGGAAACATTAGCTAATGTTAATGTAATAACAATGATGACATTATTGGGATACATCCAGGATACAGAATTTAATTTTAATAAACCTCACTGCATTCTCAGAGAAAAACCTTATTTCAGAGATCTACCTCAAGGGGGAAGGAAGAAAATGCCAAGAGTGGAGAGCATCATTTTCCAGTCTGCCTCTATCCACTTACTGCTAGTTCCTGGAGATGCTATTAAGATAAGGGAGAGACAAGAATATTCTGGACCACTGAACTCTTGAGAAGATCACACTTCTTCACTACATTAAGCAAGTCAAAAGAGTCTCTGATCAAACTACTAGAGATGACAATTTAAGCCATCAAACAACCAGAAGTTCAAAGTGAAGTCTATATCGTACACTAAAACAAATTTAATAATCAAATTCACTACAGTAAGTTGTACCTAACACAAGCAACTGAAAACTTACCAAAAAAAGACTATGCTCTAGAAGTTAATTGATATAAATAAGTTTGGAACTCATACTGCATTATCATCATTATAATAAACTTGTAAATTCCCAGGGAAGCCTACCAGCTTATTTAATTCAAAAGGTTGGCAAAATGCTATACTCTTTCAATGAAAAACTGAATACATTTAGGACAGTATTTCAATCATATACATATAACTCTCTATACCAAGAGCTTATGGAAGTGAGTTTCCCAGAAGTTCCAGCCCATTAGCATTAAGTCTGAAAAAAGGGAGGGAAATGAGGAAGAAAAACTAATAGCATTTATGGTCCCAAGCCTCCAAAATACTATTTTGAATGGCTGATATTTTTAATTGAAATGTTTTCTTTTATTTTTTAATCAAGTTGTATATACTTAAGGTATACAACAAGATGATCTGATATACATAGTGAAATAGCTTGACTGTAGTAACTGTGTATCTCCTCACATAATTACTTTTTATAAGAACACCTGAATTCTACTCTAAGTAAAATTTCCCAAAACACTCATGTGAACAAGTCACTTGTGAGATATGTGTTGTTTCCACTGTCTCCATATTCATTAAAAAAGATCAGATGGAGACAAGATATTAGGTACAACAGGGCATGTCTTCTCAGATTTCCAAAGACAGTAACAGAAAATGACTCACTTAAGCATTACTTCCGCAGGGAAACTTCCCTTGACCCTCTAGACTAGGTCAAATTCATTATCCACACTGACAGAAGACTATTCCTGGCTTCAGTGTCCAGAGAGATAAGTCTGTAACTGCTTTCATTAGAACTAATATTTAATGGATGCCTATCTCCTGCAGTAAACTATAAATCCCAGTTCACAGAGACGGGGCCACATCTGTTTCGACTCACCGTAACATACTCAGAGCCTGGCACAATGACTGGCAATCACTGAAAGCTTGTGGGATGAATCAGTCCACACACCCATTCATACACGGCAGGCAGAGCAGTAAGGTCAACCATGACTCTGAAGCTAAGGTGCTAAGATGATATGTACAGATGTTACTCCCCTGAACTTCTGTGCTAACTTTGCTTCAGCAAATATCTAGTTCTGTAACTACTAGTCTCCAAACCCTGTTTCTCTCAGAATACAAGCAAATTAAGGGCACTGTAATGGACACTGTGATGTGACATCCATGTCCCCCTTTAGGACTGAAGGCCTTTTTCTCCCAGCTGCTGGGAGTGTGGCCACAGAGAGCCCTTTGCTGTTAGCCCCTCTTTGGCATTGACTTAGCTGAAGAGAGGTGATGTGGGAACTGGCTCCTTCCTTCCCTCTTTCTTTCTTTCTTTTTTTTTTTTTTAAGATTTTATTTATTTATTTGGAGAGAGAGAAAGAGAGAGAGATCACAAGTAGGCAGAGAGGCAGGGAGAGAGAGGGGGAAGCAGGCTCCCTGCTGAGCAGAGAGCCTGATGCCGGGCTGGATCCCAGGGCCCTGAGATCGTGATCTCAGCCAAAGGCAGGAGCTCAACCTACTGAGCCACCCAGGCACCCCTTTTCTTTTTTCTTCTGGCCAAGATCACACTCTTTCTAGGGCAAACCACATACAATGACAGGTCAACATAGGGTCTACCTCACCCCAAATCAGGACACCTGGAAGACTCCCTGTGGAATCATCCTCAGCTTTCCGTGAGACTGCATCATACCCACTTACCAATCCTGTTTAAGTCTTCTTCCTTCCACAGGCGATGATCCCAGGAACACTCCCTAATAATCTAAACCTAATCATCTCAGAATCAGCTTCCTGAGAAGCCTTGTCTGTGACACGGAGCTTTTAGTCCCATGTGTTCTTGAAGATCATCACATGGAACTGACGAGATCCAAGGTCACAAAAATGAAGTCCCCAGGAGCACCTGGGTAGCTCAGTCCGTTAACATCTGCCTTCCACTTATGTCATCTCAGGGTCCTGAGGCTGAGTCCCGCATTGGGCTCCCTGCTCATCAGAGTCTAATTCTCCCTCTCCCTCGACCCCTCCCTCTCACATGTGCTTTCTCTCTCTCTCAAAGAAACAAAGGCGGCAATGAAGTCCTCCCCGCACCTCTATTCCCCAGGGAGATAATTCATGAAAGAGACCTAAGCTGGTAAAAAGACATTTCCTACTCTTGGCATGAGCTATGTAGCCAAACAGACCTAAATTTGAAACACTGTTCCTTACTTGGGTAAGATAACCTCCCCAAGCCTCAATTTCATCATCTGGAAAATGCAGATATTTAGTATCTACTTCATAGGTTTGCTTTGTATAAAATACTTGGTACATATGAAAACTAAGTTCCTTTTTTGTCTTTCTTGATCCTTTCCTCCAACAAGCATTAGTCAAAATGCCTAGAAGAGGAAAGCTGACTGGGTTAGAAACAACTTTCTGGGCGCTAGAAAGCTGCTGCTTAGACCTATTCAGGCCTTCTTAATACCTCCACTTGGGGATGCCTGGGTGACTCAGTCAGTTAAGTGTGTGCCTTCAGCTCAGGTCATGATCCCAGAGTCCTGGGATAGAGTCCCCTATCAGGCTCCCTGCTCAGCCGGGAGCCTGCTTCTCCCTCTGCCCTTCCCCCTGCTCGTGTTCTCTCTTTCTCTCTCTCTCAAATAAATAAATAGAATCTTAAAAAACAAACAAACAAACAAAAAACCTCCACTTGTTCTTTCCCTCAAAAGGAGGTAGCATTTGTTATAATTCAAGCCTCACTATACTACTCATTACTTACAAAAATCCCACCACTCCTAATAACCTTCCTAACTTTATCTCCTCCTCTTCCCCATCGTGTATGTACCTTACCCTCCAGCCAGCTGTAACAAGATGATTTTTCCAGAAGTCTAAATAATGGGAGCCATACAACAGAACTATGCTAAAATATTTTTAAATATTCTATAATTTTTAAACCATGATTTGTTATAAACTGGGTAGTAATAGTGTGACTAGTTGGCAATGTAAAGTGGCACAGACTGAGCAACAGAATAGGTAATGCAAACTGTTAAGTACTAGCTCTGTAACAAGGTTAAAAACTGTGACTTTACATTTTAGCACATGGTACCCATCATAAAGTTAAATCCAACCACGTCTATTACCTATCAAAACTTATTTGAGGGCACCTGGATGGCTCAGTGAGTTAAGCCTCTGCCTTCGCCTCAGGTCATGATCTCAAGGTCCTGGGATGGAGCCCCTAATCGGGATCTCTGCTCAGCGGGGCGCCTGCTTCTCCCTCTGCCTCTGCCTACTTGTGATCTGTCAAATAAATAAATAATTTTTTTTTAAAGCTTATTTGGATCATCAACCTCTTATAGATTTAAGATACTCAAAATCTCAGAAATGGCATTTTATTAAGCCAGAACAGTACAGGATATTCCAAGATAGAATCTTCTATATTTGCTTTTTTCTGAATCCTCTAGTTCTCCCCAGCCCTTCTGGGAAGTTTTTTCCTAACTAATCAACTCCATAAGATCTTCTTAAATGTCAGCTTCTCTATGAAATCTTCCCTGTTCCAGCCAGAAAAACAACTAGTTTCCCGCTCAAATGCTCAGCGATCTTACATGTATATTATACCTTACTGTATTTCTGTTTTATACTTTCTAGTGATGGAATTAATACAATATGTACAAGATGGCCCATAAACTTTGAGATTCTTTAAGAAGAAATTTATATATATTTACAGCAAATGATCCTCAAAGAACAGAACTCAAAGTATTATTTATAATGAGAAATTTGGGGTGTTCTGGGGGCGGTCTCCTTTTTAAATTTTTTTTATTTAAAGATTTATTTATCTATTTATTTGACAGAGAGACAAGACAGCAAAAGCCAGGGGAGCCACAGGCAGAGGGACAATGCAGGCTCCCCACTGAGCAAGGAGCCTGACATGGGCTCGATTCCAGGATTTGGATCATGACCTGAGCCAAAGGCATATGCTTATCCGACTGAGCCACCCAGGTGCTCCTACACTGAGAAAGACGAACAGATAGAGAAAAGTCGTGAAATCAGTACGTAATTCTGTTCAAAAATTCTGCCTGTATAAGAACAAAGACATACTTTCTAATATGTTATAGCTTAATATCATGCAAAGAAAGCCAAAAATTGACTATTACAATTTGATGTCCTATAATTTGTTCCTATAATTCAGAGATGAAAATCCAATTATGCTCCCGTATGGGCATAAAAATCACACTGGATACTAAGTCCACTGCAAATGAAGCAAGTTCAGGTTACCTGACAGCTATGCAAATCAAACCCAATAGTCTACTGGGTCTCTAATGAAGCAGAAACAGAAGTTGTCAAATAAGTAAAGAACAGGAATGGACTTTAGGGCAGAAAGTATTTGCTAGCAATCCTTGTCATCTTTCAGAGATAAATTTGTCAAAGAACAAGAACTGGCAAGAACATCCTTTCAAACCCTGGAAAGATCTATCTGCGAGCATGTGCTTTTTTTGTTGTTCTTTCTGATAATACTTAAGATTAGAAAAAGAAGATATACTCTATGCCAAGGCTGGTAAGAAGAAACAGTGATAATGTAAATAGTAAATAGTCTAACAACTACCTTTACAAAACGAGAACAAGTCATCAGCTTGAGTTCTTTTCAAAGAGATAAAATGTCTTCAAATACCCACACATGAGAGAACACTAAAAATTTTAACTTCATTTTATTTTTTAATTTCATTTTAGGTTATATTCTTTCACACTCTCACATAGTCACCAAATCCTGACAACTTTCCCTGAAAAAGTTTCCCTAACCCCCTCCCCGCCAGACTTCATTACCACATCCTATGATACCGTGATAGTTTTCCAGTTTTGACTCTGGTTATCTTCCTCTCTAGCTTTTTTTTACCCCCTTGAATTATTTGCATCCTTGCCTTACTCAAAACCCTCACCTGATGCAGACTAAAGTTAAGACATCACCATTTCATAATATGATAATATTAGTATATGGTCCCAAACTTTTTTTTACACAAACCCTCTGCTCTAAGCATAATAATCTCCTTTGTTTTCCAGGATACACCATGTTAATATGCATTTTCAGTCTTCCATTTCTTTTCCACTCTCCATAATATACTATGCTAATGCCTCTGTCCACCCACCCAACTGTGTACGGCATACAATATTTACTGAGCATTTTTTGTGCTTCAAGAATTAATGCATCATCTCAAGTTCCACCACTTTTTCAAGCTCTTTCAATCTGCAAAGGAATTCTTAATGATTCTCCTCCACTTGGCACGCAATAGAAGAAATGCCTTAGGAGAAATTTACCCCAGCGTGTTAGGTCATACTGATACAGCCTTGAGAAGTCAAATGAGTGCCAGAGAGTAAAGCTGGGGTTGAAGAATAATAAATAAGAGGTCATTCATTCATTCCATATCTGGTGACCAATTATCACGTGTCAAACACAATTCTGGTTGGGACAGGCAAGGATCCCATTCTCACAGAATGTGAGTGCACCCACACTAGAAAGAAGGAGGTAACCAACACTAAACACATGAACATACAATCACTTTAGACTGAAGCAAGTGCTTTGAAAATATAATACAAGTTTGAGATGACAGCAACTGATCATAAGGGACCTTTTTTAGAAAGGTGGACAGGAAGCGCCCCCCAGATTTAACTAATGAGAACTCAGCCATGTGATAAGTAAAAAATAAATAAATAAATAAACCAAAGGTCCTAGTTCAAAGACTGACATAATCACATTCTGAACATAAATATGTCTCATGAAACTCCCCTAAGAGACAACACTCCTTGATATGAAAAAGTAGAGCACAAAATACTGTGCTCACTCAGGGCTAATCAAGATTGCTGCCTTCCCAAAAAAACACTCTAAAAAGAACACTCCAGTTCAATGGCCTCTCCTTCCGCGAGTTCAGAGCTCTCTCAGCTATCCTGAGAACTCCAATAAGAGCCATCAACCTAAAAGAACACGTTAAGGGTACACAGGGACCCGTTCTACTTTCTGGCCGAGAAGACTGTACAGGTAGCAGATACTCAACTTCCTTATATTGACTCACGACTGAAATCACTTTCACCAAAAGGAGACACAGAAATATTCTTCAATCTGGGGTAAAGTACACCACTCAAGTCGGAGAACATCAGCACTGGACCCCAGAAAAACCACACATGATGGGCAAAGAAATCCGTTCCAGGCAGGTTCGGACTCTTAATTGTCTCAAAGACTGCGTCCCTCAACTAACTGCCTCACCTGCAAATTAGTCTGCACGACTCCTGCCTCTGAAGATATGTGTAGCTCTCACGAGACAGCCATAGAGAACTTTAAAAGGCTTACGGAGTGGGAATCTCAAGTCACTACTTTAAGTAAAAGGAGCGCAAGCCGGAGCCGCGCGAACACACCTTGACCAGCCACACTCCGGTGTTCTGTTTGGCGCCGGTCAGATCGAGTTCCCCACGTTCCGCCATGGATCTGTTGCGGGTGGAGGCGAGCGGACCGGAGCAGCTGCCCGGGAGCTAGGCGCCTGCGGTGCAAAGGAGCGGAGAACAGTGTGTGCCTCTGCCAGAGGCGGAATAGGAAGAAACCGCGTCCACCCGCCAAGCTACAGGGAATTCCCGGAAAGAGAAACACGCCGCTGGGAGGCGGGAACTGCGCCTGCGCGCTGCCACCGCTGGGACGGCACGCCGGGCAGGACAAACCTCCTTGTTCAGCACTTGCATGAGTGGGCGTGGTTATTGTAGGTGGTTGTGTCTAGTGATCAAGACATAGGGTAGGATGAAAACAAAATGTCCACAGTACATTTAAAGACCAGGTCAGCATAAGTGAAGACGGGCAGCGTCAAAACAGGAAAATGGGGTTCAAAGACACAAAAGCTGTCAGAATGTGTCCAACCCTGGCCAAGAGAGAAGCAACATTTTTGAGGACAGGGTGGGAATCATAAAAAGAGTAAGTGAATTTTAGCACACATGGGCGCCGGGATCAAACAGTGTAGCCCTGGCTGGGACGCCTGGGTGGCTCAGTTGGTTAAGCGGCTGCCTTCGGCTCAGGTCATGATCCCAGCGTCCTGGGATCGAGTCCCACATCTGGCTCCCTGCTGAGCAAGGGAGCCTGCTTCTCCCTCTGCCTCTGCCTGCCATTCTGTCTGCCTGTGCTCGCTCTCCGCCCCCCGCCTCTGATAAATAAATAAAATCTTAAAAAAAAAAAAAACAAAAAACAGTGTAGCCCTGGCAATACTAAAAACATGCTGTTTGTAGACTGGGTGGGGGGGGAGGAGTGTCTCAGGTGACAAGCTATCCTGAGCACTTCCAATTAAACAAGCAGAGCACACTCTTTTCAGACTCCAAAACACAAACGCGGAGTCCATATAATTAGATCAAGGACAGTAGAGCTGTAAGACAAACCTGATTGTTAAATTCCCCTGGCTTAAACAGTTTCCTCTTTGTCTTCTTGCCTCTAGCATTAAACTCAATTTTCTCTTCGAAGTCCCTCTCAATATGATCCCTGCCGCTCAATCTACACATGGAACCATACGGAACTGTCAGACCGCCCTCAAACACATCGGGATCTTCGCCCTCAATTATTTCAGAGCCTCTGCACACTGGATGCCCTTTACTCATAGATGGATGCCATATTTCCCCCTTACTCTCCTTCTCACCCCTGTCCTCTGATTGGCAAATTCCTACTTGCGTTTCAAGACTTAGGAAATGTCACTTCCTAGGAAACCTTTTATTAAATTCCCCAGAGGAAGTTGGTTTTTCTTCACATCACAGTATGATACTTATCACCCTGCGCTACTGTATACATGTTTACATGCTGCCTTTGCTTTCTAGAACTCCTCCTGGGTGGAAACAGTGTTTTATTCATTTTGTATCCACAACAGCTAGCACAGTACTTGACACATTGTCAGATTTCAATGGGCTTTAGCTGAATGAACATTTGCTGAAAGAGAAACAAAGAGCAAAATGTAAGAATGGTATTGAATCAAACATCACTACCATGCCAGTAATCCAGGAAAATCCATGCCTGTGCAGAATAGAGCCAGAAAAAGTTGTCAGGTTTCTGTGATCAGCTGAGAAAACTAATAGGAAAGATGGGAGACCAGGCATGGGTTGAAAAGGAGGGTTACATTCTTGGGTCACAGCTTACAAAAAGGCCTTAAAACATATAAAGCACCCTAGTAATGAACTTTAAAGGATTAAGGGTGCCTGGGAGGCTCAGTTGGTTAAGTGTTTGCCTTTGGCTCAGATCATGATCCCAGGGTTCTGGGATCCAGCCCTGCACTGGGTTTGCTGCTCTGCAGGGAGTCTCCTCCCTCTGCCTCTCCCCCAACCCAGCTTGTGCTTTCTCTTGCGCACGCACGCTCTCTCTCTCTCTCTCGAATAAATTTTTAAAAAAGAAAAAAGACCTTTGATCTTTGGTCATGGGAACACTTAAAATAAGTGTGGGTGTGTGTATACATGGAATGAGAGAGAACAAATGGGTAAAAAAGAAATGGCTAGAGAAGAAAAAGAAAAGGGCAAGTTTTACTTATATAAATTATAAAACTCGGGCACCTGGGTGACTCAGTCAGTTAGTTAAATGTCTGCCTTTGACTGAGGTCTTGGGACTGACCCCGCTCAGCTGGAAGTCAGCTTCTCCCTCTTCCACTACCCTTCCTTCTACTTGTGCTCTCCAAGTCTCTCTCTCAAATAAGTAAAATCTTCAAAAAAAAAAAAAAAAAAGTAGTTCTTTTGAAGTATAGTGCAGTTCTCCTGGGTCCATACTTTGCACCTCATCCTTGGGATCTACTGGAACTTGAATCTAGTTATAGGTCTAGGAGCAACGAGAGGTGGTGAATGGTGAGTCCTGAGAATTAGCATTGCAGGGAAAGACAACTGCCTTATGGGAAGCTATCACAATGTCTTCCTTAATCTTCTCTGAGGAGGTTAGGGGTTATAGGGGACAACATCACTGGAGGTGGGGAAGCTGCTTCTATGTGGGGGAGGGAAGGTCACTTCCACTGGCAAAGAAGATTCCTCAGAATCTAGGGCTTCAGCGTTCCCAGCTCCATCCTCATCCGGGTCTTCCCACATATCCCCATTCCAAACACACAGGATCCCATCCTTTCTGAATCAATGCCCTCATTTAAATATACCCTTTGCGTCTGGGAGTTCAACCTGTGTGGTTAATTCAGCCAGTCCCAGAATGAATATCTGTGTTTGATTTCTAGCTTTCTCAGCCCCGCAGCTACAGGAGATAAAGGTCATTATTTTCTTTATCTTTTATGGGTTTAGCTTTCTGGTCCTGAATGCAAGCTTGAGCTGGGAGCTCAAATCCCTGAGCTTCTCTTTTTCTTTCACCGCTCTGTTCCGCAACATTAGGAGCAACCAGCCAATTCCATTGGATTTGTTAGTTTCCCAAAAATGTTTGAGCGTACCACATAGAGAGTCATCCAGGTCCTTGCTTCTTATAAGTGGTCAATTAGGCATAGTTGATGTCGGTATTCTGTGTATCTCTAGAGCCCAGTCACACAATGGGCTCTCAGTGTTCTCTTACTACTCTATAGAGTCTTTAGCATCTTTAAATCCAATTAGAGAGCAATTCCAGGAGCACCTGGGTGGCTCAGTCAGTTAAGCATCTGCCTTTGGCTCAGGTCATGATCCCAGGCTCTAGGGATCAAGTCCCTCACTGGGCTCCCTGCTCACATGGAGCCTGCTTCTCCCTCTCCCACCTCGCTTGTGTTCCTGTTCCGGTCTCGTTCTCTCTGTCAAATAACTAAATAAATAAAAGGGTAGAGCAAGGCAGTTATTAGCAAAAGAAAAAAAGAATTGTTCCAGGCCAGCTGCTTCCCTTAAGGAGAAGGGTAGGAGGCCTTATTAGGTGGATCACCTGATCTTTGTGAGAGGGCTCACGTGACAGATGACTCCATAGGTGCCAACCAAATAATCCCTGACTGAACAGTTAAAATTACATTTCTGAGGGGGATTGAAACTATAATTAGGTTACATACTCAGTTCCAGTTTAAGAACTTGGCCTGGCAAAGTGACTCCTTCTTGGGCTTGAGATTTAATTTAAATTAGAGAGACAAGGATAGAGACCTACTAGAAGAACTTGACTCATGTGATTATGGAGACTGAAAGTTAGTTCTAAGACCTGCAGTTGGTAAACTGGAGGCCAGGAGAGCCTATGGCACACTTCAGTCTGAGGCCCAACACCTGAGAGGCAAGAGAACTAACGGTGTAAGTTCTAGTGTGAGTCTAAAGTTCCAGCTTGAAGTCCAGCAGAAAAAGGGATTCTCTTCTCCTAAACTGTTTTTTTTTTTTTTTTTAATTTAGGCTTTCAGTGGATTGGATTAGGCTCCATCCATAGGAGAGGACAGTCTATTTTATAAAGTCTACTGATTCAAATGTTAATCCATTCATTAACACCTGACAGACACACCCAGAATAATGTTTGACCAAGTATCTAGGCAACCACAGACTCAGTCAAGTTGACAGATAAAACTGATCATTCAGACACACAGGGTTCAGTGCCCAAAAATAGAACTTCAAAGTTTTCTACTCTCCCAGATAATTGACTAAGTCATGTTCTTATTAAATCTTTTAAGGTACAAATGCAAACCAAGGAGGGAGGGCTTAAGAACAAACTGCCGGCTACCTACTGAGCCAGCACGGTGCTCCTAAACCCCATCTCTAAATTCTCCCTGTGCTTCCCTTCACCTCCTCAGTTCTTTCACAGAATACCCATCTTGCCTGGGAGATTCCTTGTTTCCTCAGTTATGCACAATAAAAAAGAAATACCCCAGGGGGCACCTGGGTGGCAGTGGGTTACTCTGCCTTCAGCTCAGGTCATGATCACAGCATCCTGGGATTGAGCCCGCATGAGGCTCTCTGCTCAGTGGGGAGCCTGCTTCCCCCTCTCTCTGTCTCTGCCTGCCTCTTTGCCTACTTGTGATCTCTATCTGTCAAATAAATAAATAAATAATCTAAAAAAAAAAATACCCCTGAGTTTCCATATTATTGAACATGAGCTTTGAAGTCAAACACATTTTCAAGTCATTGTTCTGTTACCCAGTCGCCTGTTTATTTTATCATCTCTACACCTATTTCCTGGCTTATAAAATGGGATGATTATACCTACCTCATAGAGTTCTTATATGACTAGATGAGAAGACAAATCAAAAGGATTTAACACTATAACGTGGAGACTATTTGGTAACTGCACTAATATATTGGGTCAAATAATTGAAAGAAAGCACAAAAAGAATGTACTGTAGTGGTGGTATGCTAGTAAATGTTTCACAGCTGACTTCTCCTAACCTCCAGAAAAAGCCCTGGTTTGTTGCGTTTGCCTGATTTGTAGTGCAGAGTTGGATGAAATGCAGAGTAGCATGCCACTGTATTGTACTCACCATATGGATCTATGAGATGTAAATAAGCTCAAGGGCACAGATAATAGTAAAATTGTTCAGAAGTGATGAGTTTGGGGTTGTTAGCTTGGTGTTTAACGTATTCAGTCGTTTAGTGCTTTGGAAAAAGGTAGTGGCATCTGCAATCCTAGCGGGAGAAGGACCTGTGTGTTAGTGTCTGTGGAACTGAGAGGATGCCCATGGGCAGAGCTCAGCAGTTGAGTGGGGAGGCAGTTGGAGGGGGAGTGGGGGGATAGGCAATGCAAGACCCTGGAAGCCTTGTTTAAATCAAATATAAACTTGCAGAACAGTTTGTTTGTTTAGATTTTATTTATTTAATAGAGAGAGGGAGAGCTGGGGAGGAGTAAAAGGGGAGGGAAAAAGAATCTCAAGCCCATTCCGTGCTGAGCGTGGAGCCCAACACGGGTCTAGATCTCACCACACTGAGATCATGACCTGAGCCAAAACCAAGAGTCGGGAGCTCAACCAATTGACCCACCCAGGCATCCCAAACTTGCAGGAAAATTTTAAAGCTTGAATACAGAATAGTCAGATTGACATTTTTTAAGGTTTGTATTTTTAAAATAATCTCTATAGCCATCACAGGGCTCAAACTCACAACCTTGAGATCAAGAGTTGCACGTTTTCCTGACTAAGCCAGCCAGGACCCCTTAGATTTACATGTTTACAAAGATTCCTCTAACTGCTATGGAAAAAAATGGATTGGAAGGGGCCAGAATGGAAACCAGGAGCCTAGTCAGACATCATTGCACTAATCCAAGTGAAGAGGAGAGTTCTTTGGATTAGGAAGGTGACGACAGAGATGAAGAGAAGTAGATGAATAGGACACATATTGATATATTCAAGAGGTAGAACTGATGGGCCTTTGTGATTCCTTGCTGTGTAGCAGGATAGACCATGTGACCAGTGATAACTCAGTACCAGGACACAAAGTACACAAGTGAGCACGCACGGAACATTGTTCCTTCTGGGAGTTCAGACAAGACTCTAGGTGTATTTTGTCCGACAGATGACATAATTCAGTTGAATTGCTTGTATTAAGTGCCTCATGTATGATGTAACATATGGGGGCTGTGGCCTACAAGAAACCCTCATTCTCAGTAAGTCAATTTAATTGTCTGTTAGGGATCACTCTGGCACTCAAGTGCTAAATAAAGCATGAGAAAATTTAATTTGTCATTGCTCCAATGAAATCCAATTTGTCTTCATATAGGTTTACCAAGACTTTGGTATCATACTTTATATATTAAATAAAATTGTGGTTAAGATACAGCGCTGAAATACTTGGTCAGAGTACTCAGACAAAAATCGCAAATAAGAGTAAGTCCTAAAACACCATATTAAACAGATGGACCCTCACTGGTGTTCAGATTTCAAAGCGAGAGAAGCCACATGTGCTAAATATCAATGAGGAATTATGTCCACATTTCTGCTAAGAGCAAAATGTAGGGGCTTCCATATTGATGCATCAGACTTCCTACCCTCAACACATAAACATTATGGGTAGGGTTTTCACAGGCAGGGTTTGGTGACAATTTTATCTAAAGAAAGTACATGGCTCCCTCATCAATGGGTGGAGTGGAGACAATTCAGCTTAAGGCTCCTTTCTGTGAGGAGAGCTCTAGCTTCTTTGCCAGCGTAATTTTTAGTTTTCCCCCATGTAAAAAGCTGAGTTGACTTTGTTCCATGAAGTAGCTGGGGGCCAAGGATTCTTCCATCTTACTATTTCACTATTTCTGGGGTGTTGACCTTTTCTACACATGGTGGACCACAATGTCTGCCTGTTCTAACCAACAGGAAAAGGGAAAGGGGGAAAAAGATTATATATCATTTTAACCAGAGCTTAAAAATATTTTTTCTCATAGCTACATTATTCACAATAGCCAATCCATGGGAGGAAGACAGGATAAACAAATACACAAATACACACACACACACACACACACACGCACACCCCACAATGGAATCTTAGACAGCTTTAAAAAAGGAAGGAAATTCTGTCATATACTACAACATAGATGAACCTTGAGGACATTATGGCAAGGAAGATAAGCCAGTCACAAAAGGGCAAATATGTGCAATTCCTTTATATGAAGTATTTGATGTCATAAAACATGGTAGAAAAAAAAGGTAAAATGGTGGTTGCTAGGAGTGAAAGGAGGAGGGAATGATGAGTTACTATTTAATGAGTACAGAGTATCTATTTTGCAAGGTGAAAGAATTCTGGAGCTGGATAATGATAGCTGACAATAATGTGAATGAACTTAATGTCACTGAATTGTGCACTTGAAAATGGTTAAGATGGTAAATTTTGTGTCATAGGTATTCTACTGCAATTTTTTAAAAGATTTTCTTTATTGGGGTGCCTGGGTGGCTCAGTGGGTTAAAGATTTTATTTATTTATTTTTCAGAGACAGAGAGAGGGAGAGCACAAGCAGGGGTAGCAGGAAAGGGAGAAGCAGACTCCCTGCTGAGCAAGAAGCCCAGTGAGGGGCTCCATCCCAGGACCCTGGCTGAGATCATGGCCTCAGCTAAAGACAGATGCCTAACCGACTGACCCATCCAGGCATCCCTTTACTGCAGGGTATTTTTGTTTGTTTGTTTTGTTTTTGCTTTTTAAGATTTTATTTATTGGGAGCCTGGGTGGTTCAGTTGGTTAAACATCAGCTTTTGGTTCAGGTCATGATCCCAGGGTCTTGGAATCATACATGGGGTTCCCTGCTCAGCAGGAAGCCTGCTTCTCCCTCTCCCACTCCCCCTGCTTGTGTTCCGTCTCTCACTGTCTCTCTCTATCTGCCAAATAAATAAATAATCTTAATTAATTAATTAATTTGGCAGAGAGAGAGAGAGAGAGAGAGAGAGAGAGAACAAGCTCAAACAGGGGGTGCAGCAGGCAGAGAGAGAAGCAGGCTCCCTGCTCATCAGGAAGCCCTGCTCAACAGAGAGCGTGCTTCTCCCTCTCCCTCTGCCTGTGTCCCTCCCTGCTTGTGCTCAATCTCTCTCTATTTCTGAGTACCTCAGGGAGAGCAGCTTGTAATCCACCTGTAATTCTCTGATACCCAGGCTATCTCTTCTTCGTCCCTCAAGCCCAAAGCCATAGTTCTTTAGTTCTTTTTTATTTTCCCTACAACATCCATTGATCACCCATCAGGAAGAGCCTGCATGGCCCATTAAAACTGGAGCCCCCAGATTTGCAACTGACAGATTGCCTAATTGTTTTTACTCCTAGAGATAACGGATTTCTACAGCGTTTGCCTGTCAAGTATCCAGAGAGAAAGGTGCCATCTTTCTTCCATGATTGTTAAACTAAGAGAATTAAGTGCCAAGTAAACCTGTTCAGTGCGCACACAGTTTCAGCTCTGTGTGGGGATAAATAAGACTGGGTCTTTGCTCTGTAACTAGCTGACCCATGTGGACACATCTCTATAATTCCTCGGGACTAGTAAATAAGCTAGACTTCAGAGGACAGAACTGATCAAGATGGAATGACTTCTGAGAGGAGACAATGGTTGGTGATATTTCTGCTCCATTGTTACCTGTTTTCCTGGCTTCAAGGCTCAGATTTAACTGTGGCTGGGGAGAAAACCCTTAGCAGTTACTTTTCATTGTATATGCTTTTATTCCTATGTACCCCCTCATTACTAAGATAATCAGAATTTTTCATATTGCCTGAATCTAAAAAGTATTATGTAAATCACACTTTAAACTTTTTTTTTTTTAATTTTATTTATTTATCAGAGAGAGGGGGGGGGGGAGAGCGAGCACAGGCAGACAGAATGGCAGGCAGAGGCAGAGGGAGAAGCAGGCTCCCCGCTGAGCTAGGAGCCCGATGTGGGACTCGATCCCAGGACGCTGGGATCATGACCTGAGCTGAAGGCAGCTGCTTAACCAACTGAGCCACCCAGGCGTCCCTGTAAATCACACTTTAAAATCGATTTTATTTTATTGATTCTTCTACAATTCTTCCCAGCTTTCAGAAACCTTGAGCAACGAATGCCTTGTGGTGAAAGGGATGTTAATTGCTTTCCCTGGGGTCAAGCAGCCTCTTTGTAAATCATGAATCCAATAGCTGTTAAGAACCCAGAGGAAGAATTGACTGTTAGTATTACAAGAGTTATAATTGGGCATTTCTTATTTAATTCTAATGTGAATTTGTTTTTGATAGATTTTTCTCTTCTTCTGACATCTTATAAATGAAGCAATTACTGCAAATCTTTTGACTCAGCGTCTTCATTATGTTGGTTCACTCTATGAGGCTTTATTCCAAGAATCTCTTCCCTCAATGACTAAAGCCCCTCTCTCTCTTTTCAGCATAAAGTGTGGGTCAAGGAGGATTTACAAAGTACGCTTAACAGTGCTGATTTTCTATATGAGTTGTGGTGGTGGGATTGGCAGGTGGTGGGAAGAGGAATGCTAGGATAAAAATTCCTCTCCATATCCAGACAGATGTAACAAATATCTCTTGTGCAAGGAGGCAGACTGAAGCCAATATGTTTCACCTGCTATAGTACTATTTGAATCTTGATGAACTTTCTATGTGATATTTAAATTCCACCAGGCAAGAAAAATTAAAACTATAATACATACATTGAGAAAATACCTGAACAAGGGTGTGAGTTACTGCCTATCTTCTTAGACATCTCCCACTGGTGCCATTGGCTGTAACTCTGGGGTGGTTTTAGAATCTTTCTTTCCTTCTTTATCTCTTTTTCTTTCTCATATTCCAATTCTTTGATACTGTTTCCTTCAAAATCTTCAAAATGCTAAGCCCAGTACCCCTCTCCTCCACGTAGGACACAGGCTACACTTACTCACTTCAAACAAATAGAATGTGGTTATATGATTACCATGGCTAGTACATAACAAGAATAGCTTTCCACCTGTTTCTCCCTCCCTCTTCCTCCCCCTCCTCCTCTCTCTCTCTCTCTCTCTCTCTCACACACACACACACACACACATTATTTTGTTCAGGCTATTCAATGGGGAAAGCACCCTAAATCTGAGATCAGAGTGTCTCAGCAGGATGGTTTTTATCCTAGACTTTTATAGGGAGGGATAATGAGTTACAGATTTAGAGTTTGGGTTTCTTGCCAGCAGAAGAAGTCTCAGTCAGTTATCTGAAGAGGAAAAGTTTTTCTATGGTGAGCTGGTAAACAGGGGGACAAAGCTGTTCTAATTTTAGGGAATCAAACATGAGACAGAGAATGGGTTGTGTTGTGTTGGAGGGTCTGCCTTGTCAGCAAGCTCAGGAAACAGGGGGAAGGTCTATGTTTGTGCTTGTCAGCTCACTTATTCTGGGCAGAGCTAAGCACCATGCCCATTCCGCAGCAGGCCGGTGGCAATGTCCTTGGGCAGAGATGTTCGTGTATCAAGAGGCATAGGTGAGCAGTACCAAGCAGTCAGCTATTGAGGGAGCCCCATTGGAAACAGTGCCTACTGCCTCAGTCAAGCACTGAGATGGTTTCAGCCTTCTGGTCTTTGAATCCTCCAGCTGAGGTCCCAGACACCATAAAGCAGAGGCAGGAGGCCATAGATAACTAATCCAGGCTCCTCTTCTCAACGTGCAGGCATATGAGTGTCTGCAAAAACACCCTTCAGCTCCATGCTCCTTCAAAATCTCTTCTCAACCCTCAAAAGGTAAATGGGATAGCATCTGGGAAAAGAAGCTTGCCTCCTTCGGGCACCTGGGTGGCTCAGTGGGGTGGGCCTCTGCCTTCGGCTCAGGTCATGGTCTCAGGTCCTGGGATGGAGCCCTGCATTGGGCTCTCTACTGGGCAGGGAGCCTGCTTCTCCCTCTCTCTCTCTGCTTACCTCTCTGCCTCCTTGTGGTCTCTCTGTCTGTCAAATCAATAAATAAAACTTAAAAAAAAAAAAAAGAAGAAGAAGAAGCTTGCCTTCTTGAGTCCTATGCACCTTGAGAAACAAAATCAGCCATAATTTTGTCATATACGTAAAAAATGACATCTTCATGAATGGAGGCAGATGAAAAGTTCTCCTTTTAACCATGCCCTTAGCAACTAGATAAGTCCATTTACTTAATATCCAGTCCCCCCAAATACTCATTTGTAATGCAACCGGGTCAATTATTTTTTTTTATAAAGATTTTTATTTATTTATCAGAGAGAGAGAGGGGGAGAGAGTGAGCACAGGCAGACAGAATGGCAGGCAGAGGCAGAGGGAAAAGCAGGCTCCCTGCTGAGCAAGGAGCCCGATGTGGGACTCGATCCCAGGACTCTGGGATTATGACCTGAGCCGAAGGCAGCTGCTTAACCAACTGAGCCACCCAGGCGTCCCCAACCGGGTCAATTATAACACAATCCAGTTTTTGCATTGCCAGTCTAAGGAATAAAACAAAACAGCTGCTACTGCAGGAAAATTCAGTGGTGTATGTTTTAAGACGGACATACCAATGGGAAGTTTGAAATTGAGGGTTTAGAATCTTGCTATTCAAAGTGTTCTCCAAAGAGCAATATCACATCAATTCAGAGTTTTGTTAGAAATGCGGAACTTGGGGACGGACGCCTGGCTCGTTCAGTTGGTAGAGCAGTTTCAAGCCCCATGTTGCGGAATCACTTAGATATAAGATCTTAAAAAAAAAAATGTAGAATTTAGATCCCTACCCTAGACCTACTGAATCAGAGTTTGCACTTGAACAACATCTCCAGGTGATTCATATGCACATGAAACTTTGAGAATGGGGGTGATTAATTCATACCTTCAGTTATTCAATAAAGAGTTCTTGAATATTCATTGCACTGGGAACAGAGCAGGACACAAGGCAGATCAGACACTTTAAATTCCCTTCCAGCTCTCAAGTTTTGTATTTTTTATACATAATTCCTTGACAGGTAGAATTATTGTTCTCTGGCTTTTTGCTGCCATTACACGATAGTAGTTACAGATTCATTCAACTTTTGATTGGAAGGCAGGTGCCAGAGGAAGGGGGGGCGCAGAATTGCCTTAAGATCAGAACTTCACTTACCTAAAATGGGAGAAGTATGTGCACATACATTAAAATATCCACTCACACTGCTCACACTGACAGCTCGGTACAAATTGCCTGCATAAAAATTCCAGGGTTCTCTGACTTGACTTTCAAAATTGCTCCACAACACCCTGGGAAATTGCACAGTATTTTGGAAACAGCAAGATTCTGACAGCCTGTCAAACACCCACTATTGTGTCTTCCAATGTTGCATCTCTAACAATAACCCACAGGGCGTGCTAGAAAAAGTGGCAGAGGTTCATCTAAAATGATATTTGCCACCAGCCATGGAGCTGGAAAGATTTTTATCTCTTCAATTGCATTAATAAGGGGGCACCTGGTTATCTCAGTCGGTTAAGTGTCTGCCTTCAGCTCAGGTCCTGATCCCAGCATCCTGGGATCAAGCCCCACCTTGCATGGGACTTCCTGCTCTCCCTGCTCAGTAGGGAGTCTGCTTCTCCCTTCCTCTTTGCCCCTCCCTCCCATGCATGATCTCTCTCTTGCTCACTCTCTCAAATAAATAAATTAATAAATAAATGTTTTTAAAAGTTTTCATTAATAGGAACTTAGGCAGGACAAAGGAAAATAAAATAACATACCAAAGGAAAAGAAAGATGAAAGAGAGAAGTACTGTATACCATGGGGACTAACCTGTTCCTTTCAGTGGTCCCAGGTGACTCAGGCTGCCTGCCTTTGGTCTAGCTCCTTCCTTTAGCAGCAAGTAAAGAAAGAGCTACAGCTATTATTTTTAAATGTCATTTCGTTTCCCTCAGAGGTCAGATTTCCAAAGCAACTCTTTTTAAAGGTTGAAGGAAAAAATTGATTTGTGAGACAAGATACCTTGTCAACTTTATAAAATTGCTCTTTTTTGGACCCTCGCAAATAGTATTCCTCCTATTACGCATATTAGAAACAGGGTACTACGCTGCTGTAACAGCTTTCGTCCTGTAAATTTCCATAAATGTGATTAAATAATGTAGCTCCCCTGATTTGTTGGTGGAGAAATTGTGTCAGACAAATTATGCCACAGTGTATAGTACTTTTAAGTCTTAATGAGGGTCTGATACATAGAAATATCAAGAACACATTGATAAATATTTATTAAATAAATACATGAAATTGAGTTCGGAAAGACAACAGAGAATGTAATTGAGACCCCATCTGTCAAAGACTCAGCAGTTGGTTATAGGACCAGACACCACCTGCTACCTCAGCAAGGCTATTTTCATGAAAAGAGATAACATTGATTTATATCCTTTAGCTTCAGTTTGACGGTAGGGCTGCTCAATATGATGGTCTTTGGGGGAAGTAAGACTGTTACCGGCAATGCCGGGTGAGGCAAGCGTATAATGGCCAAGTGGCTATGTCACTGGAAAAATCCTCCCAAACCAAACATTCACATAATGAGCTTGGATTGTGAGTTTAGAATTTTAATGAAGAGAAGGCAGTGTTTGAAGCCCTAAAGAGTGTGTGTGTGTGTGTGTGTGTGTGTGTGTGTGTGTCTGTATAAGCAACAGCTTCTGGAGCGTACTTTACAAAAGTACATGCTTCAAAGGAGCTAACCGAATGTTTTATGTTCACTACATGCTCATTAGTAACGGCTCTCATTTCTCCCATTTACTTTTCTTACTGATCTTAAGGATGCAATTAAAATCCCAGTGACTCGTGGTTTCTGTTAGAGAAATAAACAGCACCTGACCCCATGTGATCTGCAGAGTGAATAGAGATCAGGATTTCATCTTCCAGCAACTCATGGTTGCTAAGGAGACTATTGGCATCTCTATGTCCTAGGTGCCATATTGCTTGGAAAGAATTACAGCAGTTTCGCCTGTTACTTTCCCGGAGGGGGAAAAAACCCTGAAAACTCGTTACGGGAGCCAACATTTTAAGATTCTGCTGGTCTCTTTAATGTTTTGAGTGCCTTTGGCCTTGGAGTGTAACCTGTGAACGTGTTGGCATCTAAATGAATATATGCTCAGAAATGACAGGGCAGCTTTGTTACAGAAAATAGCACAAGTGGGGCACCCGGGTGGATCAATGCAATAAGGTCCCTATCTTGCTTTTGGCTCAGGTCATGATCTTGGGGTCATGAGATCTGGCTGCCTAGGGCTCTGTGCTCAGCATTGAGTCTGCTGGTCCCTCTTCCTCCCCTGCTGAGCCCCCTTCTCTCAAATAAATAAATAAAATCTTAAAAAAAAGAAAGAAAGAAAGAAAAAGGAAATAGCATGAGTAGTTAGGCTGTGGGTACCAAATTCTCTGATCTGGTATGCGACAAAGGCTTGTTTTGTAGTTTCTCTTTCTTTCTTCCTTTCTTTTCCTGAGCTACTCACCCTGCTAAAGGTCAGAGTCAGGAAACCACACTTATATTCCAGCCTTGTTTCTAACATAGAGCCCAGGCAAGTATACTCTCTGACCCTCAGTTTCCTTATCCTGAAAGCAGGAAAATAGTGATACCTCACCATGTTGTTCATGAGGACTAGAGGAGATAATGGGAACATGTGGTCAAAAGCTGCTTGTAGGGTGCCTGGGTGGCTCAGCTGGTTAAGTGTCTGCCTTCAGCTCAGGTCTTGATCCCAGAGTCGGGTGATGGAGTCCTGTGTCAGGCTTCTTGCTCAGCGGGGAGCCTGCTTTTCCCTCTGCCTGCTGCTCCCCCTAATTATGCACCCCCACCACCCCCCCACCTCTCTCTCTGGCAAGTAAATTTTTAAAAGCTTAAAAAAAAAAAAAGCTACTTGTAAATTGCAAAGCAGTTCTAAGTTAATGTTCCACAGGAAGGCCCTCCCCACCTCCCCCGCCAGCTTGAGGAGTTTCCCTGCCATCTTGTCTATTGAGGAATCTTGAGGAAGATGAGTAGAGCAACAACAACCTCAGCCAGTTCTGTGGTGAGCTCTGAGGCTAGAATTGCCCCTCAGGATTGTCCCAAATAGGGCTGCTATGGTCAGTCCTTCTTTCCCCTCTGTTATGGGCTGAATATTGTGTCCTCCCCAAATTCGTATGTTGAAGCCAAACTGCCAGCCTATCGGGTTTGGAGTTGAGGCCTTTGGCAGGTAACCAGGATTAGATGTCATCATGAGGGTGGACCCCACGATGGGATTAGTGTGTCCTTGTAACAGGGAGACAAGACCACAGCTCTCTCTTTCCTACCCCTGTAAGGATACGACGAGAAGTCAGTCGTGCACAACTCAAGATCAGAGCTCTCCCTGAGAACCTGACCGTGGTGGCCCACTGATTTTGGACTTCCAACTTCCAGAAGTGTGAGAAAATAAGCCTCTCAGTCTATGGCCTTTGTCATAATGGTCCAGGATAAGATCCCCTTCATCAGTCATTTATTGGATCTGGGCTCCCCAAGAAGGACATGCCATTTCTCTATGCAGCTCCGGTAGTTCTGGAAGAATTGATGAGCTGAGGGCTATCTCTGGTAGCACATCTTGGTGAAATCACAATCATTGTTATGACCCTTCACTCTTCCTAAATGAGAAACCTCACTCTGTCCAGCTATGCCATGTCAGGTGAAAACACAAGCTCATTACTGACATGTTTCATTTGTTCACCTCTTCTTGGCACCGTTCCTCACCCTTTTGCACAAATCTCTGTAAACAGTGGTTCTTAATCACCTTTTCATCTGCAGTACATCCAGGGATACAACACATGTCTGTCTATTAGTGATGGTAGCTTTCTGCACCTGTGATTTTCCACAGTTTTCATCTGCAGTACATCCGGGGATACAACACATATCTATTGGTGATGGTGGCTTTCTGCACCTGTGATTTTCCACAGGTGGGAATGCTGGGATGATGGGCTCATTCTTCCTTTCAAGGCAACATATTAGGATCTTTTTTTTTTTTTTTTTTTTTTTTTTGGTGGGCAACAAAGCAAGGTTTATTGAGGGATAATAGCTCCTGAAGAGGGAGGGGACCCAGGAGGGTTGTCAGCAACATAATAGGATCTTAAAACAAATTGCTAATCGCCTCCATTCCATGTGGAGTTTAACTCTTATTTTAGGTCTTATGGTAACTCACTATTACTCTTACATAACAAAAACAAATAGATTTAAGCAGATGAGAATGATAAGATTTGCAATTTAGAAAGATTTCTTTTTTTTTAAATTTTATATATTTATCAGAGAGCGAGAGAACACGCTCCAGAGCACACAAGCAGGGGAAGCAGCCGGCAGAGGGAGAAGCAGGCTCTCTGCTGAGCAAGAAGCCTGCTGCCGGACTCAATCCCAGGACCCAGGGATCATGATGTGAGCCAAAGGCAGATGCTTCACCGTCTGAGCTACCCAGGCATACCACAATTTAGAAAGGTTTCTAGGGGTGGCTTAGTCTGTTAACTGCCTTCAGCTCAGGTCATGATACCATGATCCCACCAATGTGGGATCCAGCCCCACATTGGGCTACTTATTCAGCAGAGAGCCTGCTTCTCCCTTTCCTTTTGCCTGCAGCTTCCCCTACTTGTTCAGATTATCCAGCAAAATAAATATGAAATAGCACATACTGGAAACAGAAGACCATTGCTTTCAACATTCTGTATAGACATAATTTTCAATGCAGAGCTCTATTCCTAGCCAAATTACCGATAACATTTGATGACGAAATAAAAAACATTCCAGCCATATAAAGTCTCAGAAAGGAGACTGCCAGTGGCAGTCAGTTGAATGTCTGACTCTTGATTTTGGCTCAAGTCATGACCTCAGGGTAGTGAGATCAAACCGCAAGTGGGGCTCCATGCTCAATGCAAAGTCTGCTTGGGATTCTCTCTCTCCCTCCTTCTGCCTCTCCCCAGCTCATACAGGCTCTTTAAATAAATAAATAAATAAATAAGGTCTTAAAAAAAGGGGGGGGGGGACTGCCATGCACATTTTCTCAGAAAGCCTAGTAGTATACGAATAAGAAGAAACCCAAGAGATCAGTTTAGAAGGGACCCGATACAGGAGAGAAGGTGTTGAAAGTCACACAATGACCACTCTACGTGTGGCTTGAGACTAGTTCATATTGGAGCAGGAGGATGAAGGGCTGCTAGAGGGAATAATCTGAGAGAAAGCTCACTCTCATTCTCTGAATTTCTGCAAAGTCCTTTGTTCTATGCACTTTCCCAACAGTATATTCCTAGACTCTTCTGTAGGGTCACCTTGACCCACTGCAACAAGTCCCACAGAAGACTACTGTATCACAACTTATGTCCTTGCTGCATGTATATTGATGGAACTTCAGAAGAGCTAACATAAAAGGAGGCAAGCAAGGTGCTCAGGGCTCGAAATTTAAGGAAGTACTAAGTCTCAAATGCAAGTGGAGCCCCCCATTGCTTCCCAACATTTAGATCCCTATAGGTAGATGTCTGACTGTCTACCACTCCCACATCTGTCTCACTGTCTTCTGTCTGTCTTCACTCCCTCTTTCTCATGTTACCCTTTTATAATGGGCTGATGCATAATGGCAGGCAGACAGGTTTCCTTTAAGAATTTATATAATTTTTTGTTTTTAATTAAGTTTAGGCCATGGTTTTAGTTTATTTGCTTGAAGCTCCGTTAGAGATTTCTTGTATACATTGTATGAGGCCGCATTTTAATTTTAAAATAGAATACCAACTTTGCCACCTCAAAATTTCACAAGCAAAAAACCCTCCAACATCACATGGAACATGACAGTCATTTGTGATACATGAATAATAAAGAATAGAAAAAGTATGAAGAAGAGAAGAAAGTGGGTGGTGAAAACACATTTTGTTCTCATGAGTCCAATGAATTGTACTTTCCCCTAAAATATTTCTACTTCCAATATTTAAGGGCAAAATTTTTTCAAGTAATTGTTTGAAGCTGAAAGTGCATGCTAAAATATTAGGAACAGAAGAGCACGAATCCCTACTACAGTCATAATTCTACTTCTAAAAATAAGCAGCCAGGTTATCCAAACAGTGCACAGAGTTTCGGTTTGTAAGACTATTCATTATCATGTTCTACTGCTCTTCAAGACCAGGAGTCACAAATAAGTCCATTGTGATTAGAGAAGGAGAGCATTACACTATAGTGGTAATATTTCATCCATCAAAGACCTTTGGCAGAGCTAGAAAGAAACAGTCTTACTTATTTTCCAACCATAGTTCAAAGCAATCTAACCATAGTCAATTTAATATTCCTCATGTGCAGTATCATGACCATGAGAGCAACCCAGAGCCTTAGAATGTTCTGGGCTTTGGTAACTTTCAGGTGGGCCACTAAAATGTAAAACAATAATTTAAACATTTTGTGAATATTTCAGATTGATTCTTATGTCTAAGAAGTCCATCCTATGCTGGTAATATTTAGCTTTGGTTTTGCCTTTGTCAAAGTATTTATTTTAACATTTGGCCACTAAGCATTCAGCCAATTTGTGTATCTGCTCACTCTGTTAGGCATATGTTTTCCTATGTATTAATATGGTTTTCCCTCCCCTGTCCTGCCCTATTTCCTCTCCTGCCACCAGTTTTCCTTATTGCTTTATACATGTGTTGGTTTGGGTTAAGTTTTAATTTAGCCCTCAGGTTCCAGGATATGAATAGGAGATGTGATTAAACTAGAAGAGGAAGAAAAATCCTCTAGAGACAGAGGCAGGGAGTCATGGAGTTTTGGGTTTCCCACTTGGGGGAGAAGGAGAGAGATTTAGGTTATGCGGGTATTTTGTTGTTGGGAAATTGAAGTATGAGACGTTTCAGAGGTTAAGTAGCTACAGTTGTACTTTGCACACCCATCCCAACCACCTGCTGCTATGGCTGTCTATACCACAAGCCTGGAAACCAAACACCATATTCCCAAAATCCTTTACAAGTAGGATATAGCTATATTTTAGGCTTCCTGAATTATATGAACACAAACTTAATGCTGACTTGGAATGAAGACGATGGAGAGAGAGACAGGCTAGGAGTCATGTTTTAGCTGATTTGAAGGATGGTCAAGGCAGTATAGTCAGACAGCAGCTGTGCTTGTGGCTTCTGAGTCTACTCCTTCCTCGTCACTACAGGAAGAGCAGCCATCTTGGCAGACCTTCTTTGGTTAGTGTGGTTTTGGTTTCTGGGCCTAGGATTTGAGTTTTGGGGGTTTGATTTTGTTTTTTTCCCCCTCTCTCAATAGTTCTGTGAGCTCTCTATATGCCTCAATAAATCTGTTTGTACTTAAACTAACTAGAGAAAATTCTGTTCTCAACTATTTCAGAAGTTGACAGTTCAATTTTTGTCTTGTGATGTGGTAGGCCTTGTACCCACATTACCGAATTTAATCACCACAAGACCAAGAGCTTAAGTACTATTATTTATATCTACTACCAGATGAGGAAGCAACTTTTCTGATCTTTTCAGAAGGTAGAGAAGGAAAATTGGGGTAACTTTTATCATAGGAAGTTGCAGGAATAGTACAAAGAACTCTTAGTACGCTTCACCCATCTTACCACATTTGCTTTATCTTTTATTGTTCCCTGTCTTTTTTCTCTTCCCCTCCCCTGTCTCTCCACACACATACTGTAATCTCTTTTCTTCTGATACACTTTAAAGTAACCTGCAGACATGGTGCCCTTTCCATGCCCCTCAATGTGTATTTTCTAATAACAATGACATTTACTTACACAAGTGCAGTACGATGATCAAAGTTGGAAATCTAACACTGATACCATACTATCCTCTCATCTACAGACTTTTTATTTTGCTTATTGTTCCAATAACGTTTTTTATAGCAAAACTAAAAGAAAAATCTTTTTTTGTCCAGATGCAATTCAGACTCAAAAGTTGCATTTAGTTGTCAAACCAATTTAGTCTCCCTTAATAGTTCTTCAGTCTGTCTTTGTCGTCTACAATCTTAACATTTTTGAAGTATACAAGCCAGTTATTTTTAAAATGTCAATCTGGGATTATTTTTTTTTTAAGGTTGTATTTTTTTATTTGAGAGAGAGAGAGAGAGAATGAGTGGGAGGGACAGAAGGAGAAGGGGAGAGAGAGAGAGAGAATCTCAAGCAGACTTCACACTGAAAGCGGAACCCAATGCAGGGTGAGCTCGTGACCCGAGCTAAAACCAAGAGTCAGAGACTTACCTGACTCTGAGCTAATAAATCTGTTAGTCTGGATTTATTTAAATGTTTCTTGAAGGAATACCTTTAAATATATACGTTACGTGAATGTTGCAAAGAACTCAAACTGAGAAGTATATAAAGTAAAAGGTAAAATTTACCTCTTCTCTAATCCCTTCACCATAAATAACAATTGTTAACATTTGAGTTTTAGAACTTCAAAATGTTGCCTAAAAATAATTGCTTGTGGGGTGCCTGACGGGCTCAGTGAGTATAGTACATGACTCTTGATCTTGGGGTTGTGAGTTCAAGCCCCATGTTGGGCCCAGAGCTTACTCAAAGGAAAAAAAAAGAAGAAGAAGAAAAATAGTTTCTTTGTTTATTTCGGTATGCATTGCTTTAAAGTTTAAGAACATTTTCCTATGTGACTGAAATAACATCAGTGCCTTAAAATTGAAAATAATTTCTTTATTCATTTGACAAAGAGAGCGTGAGTGCATAGGCCGGGGGACCAGTATAGGGAGGGAAAAGCAGACTTCCCACTGAGCAGGGAGCCCAATGTGGGGCTTGATCCCAGGACCCTGGGATCATGACCTGAGCCAAAGGCAGAGGCTTAACCAACTGAGCCACCCAGGGACCCCCTAAAATAATTTCTTAACATTATTTAACACCTAGTCTGCATTCAGTTTCCCCTAATTTTTACGGATATGCCCTTTACAGTTAATTTGTCCATATCCAAGGTTCAATCTAGAATTAGACATTTGTTACTAGTTGTTATATGTCTCATAACTTTCTTTATCTTGAGCAGTCCATAGTGTTGGATGATAAGAAACAGTGTGGTAAGAAAACACCACTCTTTAATATTGTCCTTGGAAGAAGAAGAAATAATTGGCTCAAGTTCCAAAGGCCCCGAGGTCGTTCTTCGGTCAGCTATAAGAGCCCTCACCTCTGTAGACCAGGACAGATGACTCCAAACCTGACTGTTCAGGGAGATCGCTCTAGCCAGGCTCTAGCCAAGGCACTAGACTTTGATTTTTTCTTTTGTGATGCAAATAAAAAAACACTAGTCCCAAGGGTTTGTAAGAAAAAGTACTTTATTGATCAAATATAAAGTGTTAAATGCAAATATGCTTGTCATTAAAAAAAATTACATCTAAAGCAAATAGGAGGGACATCTGGGTGTCTCAGTCAGTTAGGCACCTGCCTTCAGCTCTCGTCATGATCCCAGGATCCAGCGATTGAGCCCCCAATAGACTCCTTGCTCAGAAGGGAGGCTGCTTCTCCCTCTTCCCCTGCTGTTCAACCCTGCTTGTGCTCTCTCACTCACGCTCTCACTCTGTCTCAAATAAATAAATAAGTAAAATCTTTCAAAAATTAAAAAAAAAATAAAGCAAACAGGAAAACTCAAGTCATAGGAATTAAATAATGAATATTCAACTCAAAGGAAAAAAGTCTGAAGTTTGAAGATATTTGTTTCTTTGGATTTATTTTTCCATTTTTTTCTTTCAATGTTTCATTTTTTATTTATATCACAGAGGCAGCAAGTGAGAGTTCATTAGACCAGATATATTAATGGGACATAATGAAATGACACTCCATTTATAGACCTGAGTGTAGGGCAAGTGAATTTACAGCCTTGACCCAGGAAAACAAACAGTGAGCAATGTTTCATAAACATTCTTTCATGTCCACAAAATGCTCTGGCTGTTACTTCCAAAGGAGAGTTCAATTTGGGGCTTATTCCACGACTTTATTATTTCCTGTTACCTCACATGTGCTGGGCCCCTGGGGGAAGGAATCCTTATCATTCCTTTGGTTGTAAGCATGTTAAAAAGCCTAAACATGGAACACATTTAACGATGACTTATGGACATTTGTACTGAGGTGAATAGTGTCCCTTTAATCATATTCACATAGAACCTCAGAATATGACCTAGTTTGGAAATCAGGTCTTGGAAGACCTAATTACTCAAATTAAAGTGAGGTCATCTGAGTTATGGGGATTATAGATTTTGATAATCTAATGACTGGTGTCTTTATAAGAAAAGAGAAATTTGAAAAAAAAAAAAGAAGAAGAAGAAGAAGGAGGAGGAGGAGGAGGAGGAGGAGAAAGAAAAGAGAAACTTGGACACAGACCCATCGGGAGAGCACCATGTGATGATGGAGGCCAAAACTGTATCCCTGTGTCTTTGTCTTCCAGTCAAGCAACTAGCAGAAGCTGGGAGGGCCCAAGGAAGGTTCCTCCAGAAACAGCATGCCCTGCTGATGCATTGATTTTGGTCTTCTGGCCTCCAGAACTGTGACAGAACAAATTTCCGTTGTTGTAAGCATCTGAGTTTGTGGTAATTTGCTACATGGCCCCAGGATCCTAGGGCAACATTGTAGTGTCATGTGTAACTGAGCTTTGGGAAACTGACTCATTCTAACCAAAATGCACCAACTGTTTATAAACTCAGATTTCAGAGGACTGACCTGCAATGGGAAACAGATGACAGAGTAATAGGCATCCCCTCAGGGAGCAGCAATCTGGTGTGTGGGCCAAGGAGAGACTAATATTTATAAGCATCTGATATGTTTCAGGTTTCATACGGGCCACAACGATCAGTTACAACCATGATCAGGGGGCTCTGTGGACAGATGTAGCGTGGGAGCCAGAGAATTGAGGACATCAGATTGCTCAAGGAAGACGAATCTGGGGGAAGGATGTGGAGGAATGATAGGAATTAACAAAGTGAAAGGGACATGGGAAGATGCAGGTACAACAGCCTTACATTTCCAAGGAACCGAAAGAAGGATCGTGCCTTGGGGTGGGGGTGGGTTGTACAGGCTGAGGCAGGAGAGAAAGAGAGGGGTGACTCATGTAAGAGGCTCCTGCATGGTGTTCAGGTTTGTGTCTTTCTCCTAAGGCAGTGGGGGAGGAGGGGCAAGTTTTCCGCTACAGAGGGATATCATCATTAGATCGACATTTTTGGAAAAGCTCACTCTGGCTGCAATGAAGGTACAGATTGGAGGGAAGGGCTTTGATGCCCACAGAGGGTCTGGGGATTAGGAATGAACACATCACACCTCAGCAGACACCCTATGAGAATCTACAAGAGCCAGCAGGAAGCCAGGCCCCTTTCCCCTGCTCCCTGTGCCAGGAGGCCTCCCCGAACATACCTTCCTCATAGACCCAGACTCAGGCCTCTCTCTCTTGGAGAGAAGTAGGCCTGAGTAGTTGCCTGAGTTATCCAAGCAGAGAAAGAGGAACTAAAATGGTTACGGAGGTCATGGGACTGGGTTTAAATCATGCTTTAGGATTATGTTTTCACCCTTGTTATCCCAAACACTGAGAATTCGTAAGAAGAGATCCATCATGGGGTATAATGGAATAACATTCTGTTTATACACCTGAGCACAGAGAGAGGGAATTCACAAGCCTGACAAGTGAAGAGAAAACAAACGCCCAACAGTGTGCCTTACACCATCCTTTCTGGTTAGATCACATACATGAAAGGCATTCTTTGTCACAGACGACACACCCCTTGTCTTTGTTCTGTCATTCATCTATTTTCTTTTCTTTAATGGGAGTATAGCTGACATACAATGTTACGTGAGTTTCAGGTGGATAGTGCGGTGATGAGATGCGCCTATTCAGCACCGTGGACAGTAGTGCTGTGCTGTATATTTAATTATTTTCTTATTTATTTATTTAAGATTTTATTTATTTGAGAGATAGTGTGACCGAGCAGGAGAGAACATGACCAGAGGCAGAGGGAGAAGCAGGCTCCCCACTGAGCAAGGAGTCTGTCCAGGGGCTCCATCCCAGGACCCTAGGATCATGACCTGAGCCGAAAGCAGACCACTTAACCAACTGAGCCACCCAGGCATCCCTATTTTCTTACTTATTTGGTACAGAATCTCTCTCTGGTATCTTGCTACTACACCAGCATCTTGGACATTTATCCAAGTACACTTCTGAGAGATTTTTCTGTGGCACTGAGTCTCAGGAGGAGGATTTCCAGGTCTAAGAGAAAGCATATTTAAACACTAATAGATTCTGGCAAGCTCCCTAAGAGATTGTTCTGATACCATAATTCTATCAACAGGAGGCTATGGCTTCATCACAATCATTTCTGCGTAGGTGAGATATTCATAGTTTCACACAGGTTATCTTATTTTTTCTTTCTTTCTTTCTTTTTTTTTTTTTTTTTTTTTCTGATTGTAAGAGTTACATATGTTTCAGGAGACGGAGAAAACGTCTTTCACTTGACGTAGGAAGGTAGCACTGCGGGTGTTTGAATCCCATACACAGATGGCTGCTTTGGATGGGAGGTGATTTTCATCTGGGATGTTCAGGTGAGTAAGTCCCCAGAGAGGAGGGCCTTCTAGTTTTGCTGAACTTGCATTTCAGAAGAAGCCCTGACTTGGAACTGAACCTTCTGCACTACAGAGGGGGAGAATTTGAAGTTGGCGAGTGGGATGCGAACGCGGAGAGGAAGGCTCCAGGAGTCAGTGAAAATAACCTGGAGCGGGGGAAGGACGGGGAGGTAAACTCTAGACACAGTCCACGCAGAAAGGGCTTTTGGAAGGGAATGTACCATTTCCTAGAGTTCATAAAACTCCATTCTCTTTGTGTTAATTGCGCCTCAGAATATGTATTTAACCTCTTATTAGAGATGTTGTGAGTCAATTAGTTCTGGCCTTTCTCCCAGGCAGGCAGCTGTGCGGCTGTCATGAGTTGTTTGAACACAGTGAGGAGAAGCCAGAAAGGCCGTTTCTGACGGCAAGAACGGAAGAAGGTGAGGGAAGATGGCCCTGACGGAGAAAAACCCCACCAAAGCCTTCCTCTAGGGAATTTGTAGGTAACAAAGCGAAGTCCGCTTTTACCTTCACTTCAACACCCGTGCGAAGGCACAGATGGGTGGCTCCTCCAGTTAAGCATCTGCCTTGGGCTTGGGTCGCGATCCTGGAGTCCTGGCATCGAGGCCTGCTTCGGGCTCCCTGCTTGGCGGGGAACCTGTTTCCCCCTCTGCTCTGCCGACTTGGGCTCTCTCTCTGACAAATAAATAAAATCTTAAGAAAAAAAAAAAACACCACAAAAACATGTAAAGCTGCATCCCAAGAGTTTATTCACACTTCTGGAAAGTGGTCTGGGAGTCCTTGCAGACAGGCCTCGAAGGGTCTAGGTGTCGTGTTGAAGAGAAGACCAAGGATGGCTGGGTGTCACCAGACAATGAAACAAGAGCAATAGGAGAAATGACAGGGGGACTGTGACAGCCACTGCAGGCAAAGGGAGAACCTGGCCTGGCCTGGGGGTAGGGGGTGGGGATGGGGTGGGTGTGTCTTTCACAGAAAGCAAAACCCATGAGCTAAGTCTGAAAGGTAGAGCTCCACAAAGACCTGAATGTGTGGGGGGGGGTCTGTTTCCTAGGTTGAGGTTGCAAGGGACCACCAACTGGGTGGCTTTCAACAACAGAAATTTATTCCCTCACGGTGCTGGAGGCCAGGACACTGAAATCAAAGTGTTGGCAGGGCCACACCCATTCTGGAGGTGCGGGGGTGGGGGGGGGTAGGGGGGAGATGCCCTTCCTTGCTTCTCCCACCTTTGGACTATTGCTGGCTGCCTCCACCTGTGTCCCGTCATTGTAATCTCTGCTTCTATTTTCTGTGGCCTTCTCTTTGGCTGCTTTTAACGACACTTGTCAGCAGACATAGGCCCCATGCGGATAGCCCAGCATGATCTCCTCTCAAGGTATTTAAGTCAATTATATTGGCAAAGACTCTCTTTATAAATCAGATAGCAGGGCTGTCTGGGTGGCTCAGTGGGTTAAGTGTCTGCCTTCCTCTCAGGTCACTGTCCCAGAATCCTGGGATCCCCCACCCCATCCAGCCTCCTGCTCAGTGGGGAGTCTGCTTCTCCCTCTCCCTCTGCCTGTCCTCCCTGGCTTGTGCTCTCTCGCTCGCTTGCTCACTCTGTCTCTCAAATAAGTTAAATTTTTAAAAATTCAAATAACATTCACAGATTCCTGGGGTTAGGATGTGGATGTATCTTTTTGGGGGGTCACCGCTCAGCCCACTGAGAGGGTGCCTGGGAGAGAACAGACTTCTTAATGGAGGCCCTTTGATGGCATCTCCAGCATCTTTGACACATTATTCTTCTGCCCTCAAGGTGGCATTAATTGGTTTCATTCCCACAGATGAAAGGTTTGCCAGGAGTCCAAGCTTTTTGTATAGGCACTGCCCTCTTTTCAGTTTTAATCAAGTTGAATGCTGGAAGGACATCATAGGATAGAGTAGTTGTTGGACACAGGTTGAGGGGATCAGACAAACAGGCTCTCTGGTTCCAAATGTGTGTATTTCATAAATAAAAGCTTCTTTTGGACAATCCAGCTATGTTCTAGAAGCCCCTTCCCCATTTCGTCTGGCTTTAGGTAAGTAGCAGTTGGAAGGTGTATTTGTGTGAAATGTAAAAATGTCCTCTCTGAGATTTGATTTCATGTTTACCCATGACTAGCAGCTGCTTGCAAAAGTTGTTCACCTTTGAGTAAATTATAAATTTGCCTCTGAGCACATAAATATCCTGAAGCTTTATTTTATTGTGTGTCTCAGGAGAAGGGAGCAGGATAGAATGAGCTGGATATTCATAAGGCTGCAGATAATTTGCTTTGAATGGTCTCGGGTAGACTGAAGAACCAGGATGAGGAGGAGAAACGCTTGAATTTCAATGCAAGTTGTCAACATGAAGTGAATAACAACGGTGCCAGCCCCAAGATCAATGCATTCATATCTCTCTTTTATTGTCTCATTGTAATTAAAGCCTAAAGTGGATTATGAAAACATACAAACAAACATCTTCCACCTTGGATTTATGCCTGGCATGCTTGAGGTTATGTGTGGTCGGATGTGATTGCCTTTGCATTATGCATTTTTACTATAATGGAGGGATTTTAATATATAATATGGAGTTTCCATGAGGCAAAATTGTAAGTCTGTCAACACAAAGGCAGATGAAAGGGTATTGCTTATTAAAGATCACAAATAGAATAGAAAAAAATGAGAGGCAGGGAAGAAAATAAGCTATTGTGGGCCAGACACAGTGTAGGTGTAGAATATTTGCTGCACAAAGGTACATAGTGAAGGGCTGAATGGGAAGCAGATGAAAAGAGGAGCCAAGAGATGCCTGGGTGGCTCAGTTAGTTAAGCACCTGCCTTCTGCTTAGGTCATGATCCCTGAGTCCTGAGATCAAGCCCTGCTTGGGGCTCCCTGCTCAGCAGGGAGTCTGCTTCTCCCTCTCTCTTTTCCTACCCCTCTGCCTACTTGTGCACGCTCTCTGACAAATAAAATCTTGAAAAAAAAAAAAAAGAAAAAAGATTAATCTGTTGCTGCTTTCCCACAAAATTCTTTTTTTTTTTTTTTTTTAAAGATTTTACTATTTACCTGAGAGAGAGAGAGAGAGAGAGCGAGAGAGAGAGAGCATGAGCAGGGTAGGGGCAGAAGGAGAAATAAACTCCCCACTGAGCAGGGAGCCAGATAGGGAGCTCGGTCCCAGGACCCTGGGATCTTGACTCCAGCAGAAAGCAGACACTCAACTGACTGAGCCACCAGGAACCCCTCTTTTTTTTTTTTTTTTTAAGTTTATGTATTTAAGTAATCTCTATACCCAGCATGGGGCTTGAACTCAAGACCCTCAGATCAAGAGTTGCATGCTCTTCCAAGTGAACCAGTCAGGCGCCCCACAAATTCTTTACTTGCATAAAACATCACCATTGCTGGAGCGCCAGGGTGGCTCAGATGGTTGGGTGTCTGCCTTCCGCTCAGGTCGTGATCTCTGGGTCCTGGGATCCAGCCCCATGTCTGTCAAGCTCCCAGCTCAGTGGGGAGTCTGCTTCTCCCTCTCCCTCTGCCTCTCCCCGTGCTTGTGCTCTCTCTTTCTCTCTCAAGTGAATGAATAAAATCTTTAAAACCAAAACAAAACCCACCATCACTGCTGTGCAACTAATCCCATAGCTTCTCTGGGGTATACCCAGGATTCTTGTCTTCTGTGGTCCAGAAACCACTGTTCACACTCCATCCCCCCTACAGCAAGGGGAACAGCTTACTAAGCCTCAGAGAGGAAGGAGGCCATGAAGAAAACATCCCTCACCAGCTTCCCCTTCTTTCTCCATCCTTGGAAAGCGTTGGAACCCAAAGAGCCTACAAGTGCGGTCTGGGTGTGAACAGGAGGCAAAACCTCTGGGCAGGAGCAAACAGATCTTTGCTCACTCAGCACCCAGAAGCCCCTGCATAGCCCGTGCTGGCCTCTGGAGTCTGTTGGGCTGCCCAGTGGCTGGGGAATCCGCCTATGGCAAGGACAGGACGTGTCTTGGCCCCGTGGGCTTCTGTCTCTACCTCATGGCCTGCTCTTGCCAGGTGAGTAGAAGCAGAGAGGTCAAACCTGCTTATGGGGTTTGGGGGGCAGAACTGGGGTATAAGGGAGTCTTTTACTGCATAAAAGCCTCATCCTGCAATCTTGACGCCTTTGAACAAAGGCAAATCATTCGCTGTCTCTGAACTGAATGTCTTTCTCCTTCAATTAATGGTGTTGCTCCCTACGCCCAGAGTTATGGTGAAGACAAATGGGATTCCTGCCTTCATTCCTTCCTTCAGGCATTCACTTAACCTATATTTTTGGGTGCTGCCTTAGGCAAAATCCTGAGATAACCTCCATTGATCTGTGACCTTGTAAAATCTCTCCCTTTGAAGGTGGGCAGGACTGTGACTATGTCCAGTGTTACTCCTGTGACGAAGTTGTGTATTGTGGCATAGTTTAAGGGATTTTGCAGATCTGTGGATTTTGAGTTAGTCAAAAGGAAAATTATTCTGGGTGGATCCAAATCAGAGGAGAAAGCCTTGGAAGCGTTGGAAAGATTCTCCTGCTGGCTTTGAGGCAGGTCGTTGTGAGCTCTCTAGCTGCAAGGAAATGCATTTTGCAACAACTGTGTAAGGTTAGAAAAGGACCTGGAGCCTCAAATGAGGCCCCATCTCACGGAGCTGACTCCTGGATTACAGCTTTGTGAGACCCTGAGCGGAAGACCCAGCTATACCTCACCAAGACTCCTGATCCATGGAAACTGTGAGATAATAGATGTGCATTATTTTAAGCAACTACTTTAGAGGTAGTATGTCATGCAACACCATGCTGCGTACTGGGAATGCCATGGTTCACAAGGCAAGCACATCCCTGGCCTGCTAAGAACACAAACAGAGAAATAGATGACTATTATCTCATGAATGAATAAAGGAATAGTACTTTTGAATTAAGTACTTTGAGAGTTTTTTTGTTTTTGTCTCAAGAGAGAGAACATGACGGGGAGGTGTGCAGAGGGAGATGGAGAGAGAAACTTAAGTAGGTTCTATGCCCACTGAGGAGACCAGTACAGAGCCCCATGCAGGGCTTGATCTCATAGCCCTGAGATCATAAACTGAGCTGAAGTCAAGAGTCAGATGCTCGACCACCTAAGCTGCTCCAGCACCCACTGAATTAAGGACTTTGAATTAAGTCTTTTTGTAAGGGCCTACTTAGCCAGAGCGATTCCATCTCTCAGATTAAACAGCCATTGTGTTGTTTATGTAGTACAATATGGCCGACCAGCCCCTGATAACAGAATCCAAATACAAGGGTGGGTCAGGTCAGGTAGAGATAACAGAGCCTGGATGCAAGGATGAGTTGGGCCAGGTGGAGACATCCAATCAGTGGGGTGCGCGTACTGTCTCCCTAGCCACCAAGGAGTGTGGGCCCCGCCTTTTGGGAGCCAATTCTGACCAAGGTGATAGGCTAGTTCAAATAGCTACTATGGGGTGAATTGTAATTCAATTGGCCACCCGTGTGTGACCTAGCATGACTGTGCAGCTTTCTCTGTGTGTTACAATCTCATTGGCCACCTGTGTGTGGCCAGGCTCAACCACATGGCCTTTGCTCTATAAAAGTTAGTCTGTGAGGCTGGGAGAGGTCACCTCACTGTAGGAGGTTGCCCCGACTGGTGGGTTTGATTCTCGATGCTTGGCACGAAATAAAGCTTTGCTTGACCTTCACTTTGTACCAGTCCCGCTCCTTTGATCACGGACCTGTCATTGGGGACCCATCACTTTCACCACTCCTTCATCAGTGAACATCATTCTTCAACTGCAGGTCTCCTGTCATTATACTTGTTAGGACAGGAAACGGAATGTAGGAAGGAGGAGGTTATGATGGGGGCCAGTGGTGGTGGAGATCCCTTCCAGGCAGGGAGGAAAGGGAAAACAAAGCCCATCTGGTTCTAAGAGGAGAGGCAGAGGAAGAAGAAAGAGGGGGTAATGCTTATGGGCTTGTCTTCCCTCACCCTTTTCCTCCCCCAAGTTGAGAGAGGAGGAGGCTTTATTTTTTCTTTTTTAAAGATGTATTTATTTTAGAGAGAAAAAGAGAGGGGAGCACCTGTGTGGATGCAGGTGTTTGTGTGGGAGGGGCAGTGGGAGAGGGAGAGAATCTCAAGTGAAGTCCACGCAGTCTGCAGAGCCCTATGTGGGGCCCAGTCTCACAACCCTGAGATCACGACCTGAGCCAAAACCAAGGGTCAGATGCTAAACCAACAGAACCACCCAGGCGCCCCAGGAGGGAGGCTTTAGATGACCAGGAAAGTTTTAGGGAGATTTTATAGTAAGGGGACCTTGTTCCTCTCTTCTTTGGGTAAATACTGGGAAGTTTCAAGTGTCCTTAAAAGAATGCTGAATCTAACACCTACCCAGTTGGGGCAGAAAGCTGAGCAGATCTAGGCAGAGGCTGGACGGGAGCTGGTGTCCCCACCCGTCTTCTCCCCAGTCTGGCCCAGCCCTCCTGTCTGCAAACTTATCCACAGCCAGCTCAGTCGGTCCCACTTCCTTCTTCTGATGCACAAAAACAAAACTTTAGGATGTTTATATGCTCAGAGGCAACCTTCTAACATACTCAAAAGTGAACAACTTGTGAGCCACCGCTATTCATAAGTGAACACGGAATCAGATTTCAGAGAGTGTTTCACATTTCACACAAGGGGAGGATCACAAAAAGATGCCTTTAAACCAGAGGGGAACAGGTTTTAATTAGCAAGATCGAGTTTTATCTCTCACGAGTGTGATGGTGGCTTGAATGGGAGTTCAGACCACCATTAGCAAATAAAGAAAGCTTTATTGTTGTTGTTGGGGCATCTGACGGCCTCTGAATGAATCTAGAGTGTAACTGAACCCAGTGATTTTTGGGTTCAGTTTTACTCCCCAAGAGTTTTGTGGTAGCATCTAGAGACATCTGCGGCTGTCACGACTTGGAGGGGGGGCACTACTACTTTATCTAGTGGAGAAAGGCCGTCCATGCTGTTAAAGACAGCCCCCAACAAAGGGATGCCTGGGTGACACAGTTAAGTGAACAACTCTTGGTTTTGGCTCAGGTCATGATCTCAGGACCATGAGATCGAGGAAGGAGCCGGCAAGAATGAGGGCAAGCTGGGGGGACGCTGGTCTGAGCAAAGGCCGGTTGGGAGCGGCCCATGAGGGGTGAGAACAGACTGAGGCTAGAGCAGGAGGTGACTCAGAGACAGGAGTGGCTGCCGAGGTGAGCCAGCTTGGGAAGAATCCTCAAGCCACGCCTAGACTCTGGACTTTAGTCCGAGGTCCTGAGGGAGAGATTGTGGCGGCAGCTATGTTGCCGTTTATAGCTTACAAAGGAACTTCAACTACTTCTCATTGGGTCTTCACAATAACTCAGTGAGGAGGGAAGAGAGGCTGTTATTATTTCTATTTTTAAAATACATCTGTAGGTCTTGACTCTCTTCACTATGGAAGGTGCCGTAAGATGCCCTCCTGCCTATGACAGGTGGAAATAAGGGAGCAGGGAAAGAGAAATGAAGAGATGCATTCCTACCTCTCTGCATAAAGGGGTCTTATTTGCCAGATTTGTGCACCCACCTCTGGCGTGTGGGTTTCACTTTGGTTATTTTCCCTGTGATGAAACTTGACTATGCATCAGCTACTTAGAATCACACCATTAAATCAAGTTCTGCTTCAGCCACTGTCTGCACATGAATTGTTATGATATTAGTTGAAATAGAAACGGACTAGACAAAAGAGTTCATACCTAGTAGGTGGTATTCTCTCTCTGGGAGCGGGATCAGCCAGTCCAAAGCCAATGGGCCGTGAAACCGTATTGAAACCAGATGTCAGTTATATCCAGAAGTGTGGGGAGAGGAGCAGCATAGAGAGGACAGGCTGCCTTCGTGAATGGGTTAGGAGGAAACGCTGGCATGCAGAGAGAAGTCCAGCACTGTTAGGACACCTCACATAAAGTATGGCTCGTTCATATCCCTTACTTCAGAGCATCTGCTACTCATGGTCCATCAACCGGCTGCCTGGAATTCACAGTACGCTGACTTCCTGGGAGACACAATGAACTTCTCCACAGAATCTTTATTTATAATGTCCTCCAACCACGCTCAGGGTGAAGGTACAGTGTTTTGCCTTCTGTTCTGCAGGTGGTGAGGAGGAGGATTCTGTGAATAAACTGTGTATTTACTGGCTTGGGTCAATGATTGCTTAACAACGTCTCTGATTTATCCTGTAAATAATCTGCCAATACATAGACATTAAACTGAAAACCAGAATCAATGCAAGAAATATTTTCCATCAGCAACCGTGACTGTTTTTAAGAGTTTAGCCTTGCTGGTGATGCTAATGCTTTGTCCTCTGCATTTATTTTTCTAAGCTGTAGATGACGCATGACACTCCTGTGCTCTAGAACCTTCAGCAGCTCCCTCTGTTTTCAAGATGAAAGTCAAATGTCTGGCATACAAAGCTTTTCACAATCTAACACCATGTGCTCTGCCTGCTTGTCTTCCCCCATTTGGGATCTTGATATGAATCTATGCAACAGTCACAACAGGGGTCCAGCCAGCCCTCATTTAGAATGCCCATTTTGATGTCTCCTTGTTTCTAAAGATGTGGTTTTCTCTGTCGAGACTGCCCTACCACTCTGCCTGGAAAAGTTTTCTGGATCATTTCAAATAATGAATTGGTTGGGACTATAGACAAAATGACTGCACTTGGAAACCCAGATTTTGGAAATCAGAGCCAACCTCCCTGCCCTTTGACCTGAACATGAATGTCATTGGTCATCTGCAAGTAGCCACCTGCCTAACTCACAAGGATTCCCCTCTTTTGGGAGCTGCCACCCCGATGCATAGGTCTCAGGTGTAACAGGAGATGTTAAAATGGACGAAGCAAGCTTGCTAAGAGAGTTTCTTTTAAAATAGGGTGGGGGGGGTGGCTCAGTGGGTTAAAGCCTCTGCCTTCCGCTCAGGTCATGATCCCAGGTCCTGGGATCAAGCCCCACATTGGGTGCTCTGCTCAGCACGGAGCCTGCTTCCTCCTCCTCTCTCTCTCTGCCTGCCCCCCTGCCTACTTGTGATCTCTATCTGTCAAATAAATACATTTAAAAAAAAATCTTTAAAATAGGGTGAAGGGTTGGGTGAGCCTGGTGGTGGGTATTAAGGTGGGCAGGTATTGCATGGAGCACTGGGTGTGGTGCATAAACAATGAATCTTGGAACACTGAAAAATTTTTTTTAAAAATGAAAAAAAATAATAGGGTTAGGAAGGGCACCTGGGTGGCTCAGTCGATCAAGTGTGTGTTCCTGGAGTCCTGTGATCCAGCCGGGCATCTGGGCTCCCTGCTCAGCAGTGAGCCTGCTTCTCCTTCCCCCCTTCCACACTGTACCCCCTTCTCATACTCTCTTCCTCTCTCTTAAATAAATAAAGAAAATCTTTAAAAACAATAAAATAAAATAGGGTTAGAGGCCACAAACCAGGAGGAATTTATGCCCCTCCTCATTGGAGGAACCATAAGCTTTGTGCCAATTACAAGCTGTAAGCCTGAATTTAACTCCCTCCTCATCAGAATACCTGAATCCTTAACATTTGTCACTTCAAAAGGAGCCAACCAGAACTGACAAGTTTCAGTCCCTCATTTATGTGTTAATCAATCCCCTTTCCGCTAGTTTCATTAGGTATTTTGCTGAGAAGACTTCAGTGAGAGCTCCTGTACTTTTACCTTTATAACCCTGCTCCTCTTTGTCTTCCCCAGAGTCAGGTTTCTACCTGAATCTTTGTCTCCAGAATTGGCAGTTCTAACAGTCTCCATAAATGCCTGTTTGATTAGATTTTCAGTGACTTCTTTCTTGGTTGAGGCAGGAATGGACCTCTGGCAGCTGTGTCTGTATCGGAGATACACAGATTTTAGAGCTAGTGCTTGACACCCTGTAAAATTCTCTTTTCTGGAAATTTTTAATTGGGATCCGGGAAGAATTAGGTCATCCTCATTATGTGTCTGCGACTGCAACTTACAAACCGAACAGCGGTGAGGCAGCCCTCTTCCCTGCGAACCTTGCCGAGGTTGCGGGGGAGATAAGTCTGCAGAGAGAAAAGAGGATCGTGAACCCACACGGAGAAGTGGAGACGACAGAGGGAGAAGGACACCTGGAAGCTTTGCTGGCCTTAATTTGCATTCCTTTCTAAAGCCCAGCTCGATCACATTCCCGTTCATGCGGTCCATGGAATAACACTACGGCCTCATGATAAAATCCTTTCCTTTCACCATATGTTCTACTCAGCTGCAGATTACAGCAGCCAGGGTTCTTTCCATGGTGCAAACCCCCTCCTGGTTTTGTAACCAGACCGCTGCCACATCTTCAGGCTCAGGTACGGCTTCTAGCAGCCTGTGGATTTCCTTGCCATGTTTAATGTCTCTATTCTCACTGTTTAGCAGTCCTTTCCTCTCCATATTGGCTCCATAGGCATGAATTACAGAGAAGGCATTTTTTAGAATCAGCAGAAATAGTTCAAACTGTTGGGTCCATGGTCAAAGGAGCGAGATTGATACAAAGTGAAGGTCAAGCAAAGCTTTATTTCACGCCAAGCATCGAGAATCAAACTGACTAGCCAGGGCTGTCTCTTGCAAAGAGGCAACCTCCCTCTGCCTTACAGACTAGCTTTTAAGGGCAAAGGCCACGTGGTTGGGCCTGGCCACGCACAGGTGGCCAATGAGATTGTAACACACAGAGAAAGCTGCACAGTCATGCTAGGTCACACATAAGTGACCAATTGAATTACAACTTACCCTAGTAGATATTTGAACTAGCCTATCACCTTGGTCAGAATTGGCGCCCAAAAGTCGGGACCCACACTCCTTGGTTGCTAGGGAGACAGTATGTGCCCCCACCGATTGGATACCTCCACTGACCTGACCCACCCTTGCATTTGGGCTTTGTTAACTGGGACTGGTTTCCGGGACTTGTTTTTAAGTAAGTCCCCTGGAAGGAAGGGGGGCAGGGACAGTTTAAGTTTTACTGCATAAGCAACAAAATCACCGTTTAACCGGATGGAATCACTCTGGCTAAATAGGCCCTACAATACCTTGTTTCACCCAGTTCTACTGTCCTGGTTATTGTAATAGTTTCTGCCTTTTGGGGCTGGTTTTTTAGCCTCTGTGAGCACATTTAGGAATACCACTGCATACCCTCCCCTTCTTAGCCCATTTCCCATAGGACTGCTGCCATCCGTCAACCCGATTTGCTCCGAGTTGGACAGAGGTTCTCTCTGGAGATCTTCGTTGCCAGAATAAATTTGATCGAGTGCTTCATGATTGGGGGAGTAGCGCGGCAGCTGTATCTGCGCTATCTACCAGCACAGCCTGATGTTGTAACATTTTGTTTTGGGGGAGCCACAGATGTCCCTTGTTTCTCCCCAAACCTTTGGAACCTGGTATGGAGTCCAAACAGGCATGGGTTGGCTCATAGTTTTTTTGTTTGGGGGGTTTTATTTTTTTGCTGCTTTTACCAAGAGGCACGTGGCTGCTACTGCTCCCCTTGGCCACTGTGTCCAATTGTTTAGAAAAACAAAAAATTGTTCAGAAAAATGCTATGATTCTCTTTAAGGGCCCCAACGTTTGGGTTAACACTGCTCAGCTATTCCTTCCCTCTTGTGTCCGTACAAATAAAACAGCTTGTCAAAATCAGGTAATGCTAAGGCCGGAGCCTTCCTAAGTAGGGCTTTATATTGCCCAGCTTCGGTTTGCAGGATTTCAGGAAGAAAGTGGGGTGAGCAGTGTTAATTCTCATTGATTGCAAGTCAAGAGAATGAAAGAAAATGGGAAACCTTAGCTTGGCGGGTCATTGTCAGAAATTCAAAGAAACCAGAATTCAGGATCTAGCTAGTTTTACAGGCCAACAACAAATACTAAGACAATCAGACCTAGAATCCAACATCCACAAAGACATATTACTGAGGGGCACCTGGGTGGCTCAGTGGTTTAAGCCGCTGCCTTCGGCTCAGGTCATGATCTCAATGTCTTGGGATCGAGCCCTGCATTGGGCTCTTTGCTCAGCGGGGAGCCTGCTTCTTTGACTCTCTGCCTACTTGTGATCTCTCTTTCTCTCTGTCAAATAAATAAATAAAATCTAAAAAAAAAAAAAAAAGACATATTACTGAAACATAATTTTTCTCTAAAATCATCCTCCTTCCCACCAAGGATGGTCCAATCAATACTAATTTGTTTGTAAAACAAGTCCAGCTTTAACAGCATTGGCCTGATTATTTACAGAAGCTCAGCAAGAATAGTGATTGACCGTATAGATTTTTTAAAACTTGCTTTGCTAGAACTTTTCAAAAGGAATATCTAGATTGAACTTTCAATAGCCTCTCGAGGTCAGAAGCTAAGCCAAATTCTTGCCATCAGAACCGTCTGAATTACCTATAGATTTGGTTGAATTCCTCTTCTCAAGGTCCCCAAAATATCCAGAGGTTCCCGGACCTGCCAGGAAGTGATTTTCTTTACTCACCTGGTAAGACTGCTGGGAACTCTAAGCTAGGTACAAGGCCAACATTCCCAAAGGGCTCCATTGTGTCCATAAAGTCAACCTTACTTTTTAAAAAATTTTTATTTATTTATTTGACAGAGAGAGAGACAGCAAGAGAGGGAACACAAGCAGGGGGAGTGGGAGAGGGAGAAGCAGGTTTCCCGCTGAGCAGGGAGCTTGATGTGGGGCTCAATCTCAGGGCCCTGGGATCATGACCTGAGCTGAAGGCAGATGCTTAACGACTGAGCCACCCAGGTGCCCCAAACTTAATTCTTTAAAGCTGTTTGGACATATCTGAGTCTACACATGTCATTCTCAAATATAATATTCAAGTCAAAGCCTTGGTAAAATAACCAATGTTTCCAGCGGTATCCTGTTACAAACAGAACAGATTCCTATTGAAAGAAAGAATACTCATTGAGAGTTTCTGAATTTGGGAGGGCTCAGGTAGGGAGAAAACTTGAATCCTTCAATTCATTCACAAAGGAATAGTTTATCATATTTTTGTATATCATGGCTATCTTTATTTTTTTTTAAGATTTAATTTTAAGTCATCTCTACACCTAATGTAGGGCTCGAACTCACAACCCCAAGATCAAGAGTCATACATTCTACCAATGGAGCCAGCCTTTTTATGAATCTCCTTGAAGATGAAACACATTTTGTAAGAAGGCAGAATAATAACTATAAATGACAAAAAAAGCCCTTAAAAAATGGACATAGTGCCCTAAAAAATGGACATAGTTAAACATCCAATGAGAGTTCATTATCATGCAGTTGACAAAGAAATCCAGTTATTTCTGTGACACAGAACATTTCAATAATTACAATGTCAAGTGACAGCTTGACATATTAAAACTTTGGGGACTTCATATAATTTCCAGAACAGTTATATAATTTCAGAACAGTGATAGCATTTACCCAAACAACATACCCAAAGAAGTTTTACCATCATTTGTTTGACAATGCTTCTCCTTGAGTTTAACATACCAAATAAAGAAGCCTAGCTATCAAAAAGACTTCATTAAGAATTTGCATCTTAGGAATTTTGTTATAAATCTCAAAAGGTTTTATTTATTTACTTACTTACTTAAGATTTTACTTATTTATTTGACAGAGAGTGAGAGAGAAAGCAGCAAAGGGAGAGGGAGAAGCAGACTCCCCACTGAACAGGGGGACCTATGCAGGACTTGATCCCAGGACCCCCCAGGGCCCCGGAAACATGACCTGACCCCGTGGCAGATGCTTAACTGACTGAGCCACCCAGGCACCCCAGTCTCAGAAGATTTTAAAGCACATGCCTAAATAGGATTACAGATCATTATAAAACTTAATATTTAATTATCTATTTACACAAGTTGGCCAAAAAGATTCTATAGGTTATGCAGTTGTTAGCCAAATTTAGCTCCTTGACTATTGAGAAGTTATAACTTTTTAAGTAATCAAAGACCTGATAAAGACAAAGCATAAGAATTGGTTTTTTTGGTCAGGTAAAGAAAATTTATTTTTATTTATTTTTAAAGATTTTATTTATTTATTTCAGAGAGAGAGAACATGCATGCCTCTAGGGGATGGGGGGGTGAGGGGGGGAGAGAGAACAGGTTGGATCCCATGACCCAGCGATGACACTAAGCTGAAATCAAGAGTCTGATCTTTAAATGGCTGAGCCCCCGAGGCACCCCTGGGCACATAAAGAACATGTCTAAAACATTGTTTATAATTTCTTATCAAGAACTGGGCAACAATCCAAGAAAATTTTGTCTTTTTATCAGAGAGAAAAACAGATTTTCAATCTTAGATCAGTCTTAGTCCTGATCACGCAAAATTATTTTCCCACGTTTTCCTTTACAAATGTTCTACAAGTTCCTCTTTCATTCAGATTTTGTCCTAAGCCTTTTCTCTTTAAATGGCCAGTCTCCTTTTAGGACAAAATTGCTTTCTTTTTCCTTTCAATGAAATGTATTCCCATTCCTTTTATCTGTCTTATCAAAAACACCTCCTTTCTTGCAGACAGAGTTGCTTTCCTTATCATTTCTAACCACCTCAATTACATTTAGTAGAATTTTACTTTCAGAAACCTTAGTTTCTAGTGATACTAAGTTTTCTAGTGAAACTAAGTAGTGAAACCTAAGTAGTAACCAACTGTGAATTCTTTAGATGGGCAAACTTGTAAGTATATCTTGCAATTTCCAGAAACATGTTTTTTTAATAGTACAACTTTCAACAAAACATAAAGCATGTATACTAACAGACCCATGTACCTCAGTTTCTCTGCAATAAGCCAAAAAATAACCTACGTTTAGTAACCAATGTTGTAGAATTTTATCTTATTTTATTATTTATTATCTAATTTTTTCTTATTTTATCTTCTTTATTTTTTATTTATTATCTAATTTTATCTTATCTTATAAAAAAAACCTTAGATATCTGATTTATTCAACCCAATGTATCATTTAACTTGGCAAAACTTCAAAGTTGCAGGTTACCAAAGATTTTGAAAGCTACTCAGAAGTTTTACCTACAAAAATTTAATCTACTCAACCTACTTGTTCTTTTTTTTTTTTTTTAAGGTTTTTTGGGAGGGTGGAGGAGAGAGTGATCTCTATACCCAAGGTGGGGCTTGAACTCAAAACCCCAAGATCAGGAGTCGCATGCTCTCCCAACTGAGCCAGCTTGGTGCCCCCACCAACCTACTTGTTCTTAACAGTTTTCCATGAAAACTTCATGAGACAGACAAAATCAACCATCCTTTTTATGTCATTTTTGCTGACGAATTGCAACAGATACAATAGGTATTCAACTAATAAATTCAGATAGATCAAAACTTGCTTATCAATTATATTTGATATTGATAACACCAAAGACATGTCTATTTTTATTTACCCAAGATTATACTAGATCACAGGAACGTGAAAAACATTTGGGTTCGTTTTTACCTTTTTGAGTTTTAGAATGCACAGTTTCTTTAAAAATATTTTATTTATTTATTTGGTCCAGAGAGACACAGTCAGAGAGGGAACAGAAGCAGAGGGAGTGGGAGAGGGAGAAGCAGGCTTCCTGCTGAGCAGGGAGCCTGATGTGGGGCTCAATCCCAGGACCCTGGGATTATGACCTGAGCCGAAGGTAGATGATTAACCACTGAGCCACTCAGGCACCTACACAAAAATTTTTAAAGATTTTGTTTACTTATTTGAGAGAGAGCAAGAGGGAGTGCAAATCATGGAGGAGGGGGAAGGGGCAGCAGAAGAGGTTGGAGCGAACTCCCCACTGAGCAGGGAGCTTGCTGCCCCTTGCTCCATCCCAGGACCCAGGACCCCAGGATTGTGACCTGAGCTGAAGGCAGAGGTTTAATCAACTGAGCCACCCAGGTGCCCCGAATACCCAGTTTTTATAAGTGCTTGTCTTTTAACCAATTCAATAGAGCTCTTACCTTGTCCCAGCGTGTGCTTCCAGGGACCCACAGAGCTGCTGCCTCCTTCGTCCAGGGTTGTCAGGGGAGGAGGAGGAGCCCAAGAGCCAAACAGCCATGGTAGAGATCCAAACAGGAACCAACCACAAACAGACCAAACCACAGGTGGGACAGAGATTTCTTTCAATCTCCCAGACTCTAAACTCATCTGTTAGATTAGATTACATCTGTTAAACCAGGCTGGACTGTTCAACCCTCTGAATGGCTGAGTGATGTTTTGTCACCTGGGGATGTCCAGCAGCTAGACCCTAATGGGGGGTTCAGTCCCTCCAGGTATTTACCAGAGAGGCCCTGCTTACCCAGAACATTCTCTCTATTCCGCTGCCTTGCCCAGACTTTGTGAGACAACTCTAGTTTTACCTCTAAAAGCTGTGCCATGGCCCAAGCACAATTTATACCAACAGAAATTCTTTGAGTAAAAGTGATGAGAGTCTGCCACTGGATTTCAAGTGAGGACAGAATGGCAGGTTGGTGGTCACAAGCACCAGAAAGGCAGAGATCCCTTTGAGGAATCTGACCCTGGTCCTTCAAGCTTGGATGGTTTGGCCCAAGTGAGCTTCAGCTGCCTGCTGCTCTGACTGTTGGAAGCCAGGGAACCAGAGGGCAGAACCCCAGGCAGCAGTCCCATCAGGGTCACCAAATTTGCTCTGTTTTGTGTTTATTTGTTTTTGTCTCAGAAGTAGAGTTTAGTGATTCATCAGGGGCATACAACACCCAGTGCTCATTATATCAGGTGCCCTCCTTAATGCCCATCACCTGGTTACCCCATGCCCCCACCCACCTGCGTCACCAAATATGTAACTGAACCAACTGGAGTTGAGTTGGTGAGTCACGGAAATGGCACCAGGTGAGCTGTCGCACAAAGAAAATTTTATTTGGAAGCTCTGACTCCTTATTTGCTGCAAATAAAGTCTTTCCACCCCCCACCTGGTGCCGTTTCCGTGACTTACCAAGGAGCGAACCAGCAAGAGTTTGGTTATAGTTTTAATTACTTTTCTCTTTTATCTTCAATCCTTTGACTCTCACTTACTTACCTCTAACCCACAGCCGAATACCAGGCTATTGTGTGATTATTACACAAGTTATTTATCCATTTTCCTATGGATAGACACTTCAATTGCTTGAATTTTTTCTTTCTTTCTGTCTTTTTTCAGTATTTCAAAAAAAAAACTGCTAAGAATATTCTTGTGTATGTCTACAACTGCATATAAGTAAGAATCTTTGGGGTGTATTTCCCAGGTGGTGGCATTCCTAACGTTACCCACTACAGGTATTCAACTTTCAAGATAATATCACATTGTTTCCTAAAGCCATTGTGGTAGAGCAGGCAGCTGGTTAGGTTCTAGGAGGATACCCAGACGCCCGCAAGTTGGAAGTCATGGCCAGCTATTGGGAGGGACCTTTAGCAGTGTTCCACAAGAAGCCAGATCTAACCAGCCAGGCCCAGATGGCAGATGTCATTACAGGAATCCCCTGACCAAATTAGGAGGAAAAAGCACAAAACGCTGCTCCCCACCCCCAAGAAATAAACATTCCACCCACTAGTTATCGACTGCCCCAGGGCTCACAGCATGCTCTCCCTCTCTCTGTCTTTCTCTATCTGTCTCTTTCTCTGTCTGTCTTTTGTTTGCCTGATCTATCTCGAGAGTATCCTTTTTGCTTTAATACACTTTCCTACATGTGTCATTTATCTGTTGTGCTGCATGTCTGTCCTTGAATTCATTCTCTTGACCAAGAACCATCAACAGCTCCTTCAGATCTGTCAGGGTTGAGACCCCCGGGGTCTGGCAGTCTGCCTAGTTCACCCTGCAAAAGTTGTATGTTTGTATTCTCATCATCATTAATAGCCAATAAATAACTAATATTTACTGAGCATTATCTGAGGCCAGGTAGTCACTCACTGATTGCTTCATGTTGCCCTGCTTTTGCATTCTTAGGATAAACTCTACTTGGTCATGATGTTTCTTATTTGTAATACACTTTTGGGCTCAGATGGTTATTAGTCTATTTAGAATTTTGCACCCATGCTCAGAAGTGAAGAGGGCTCATAATTTCTTTTTCTTGTCCTGACACCGTCTGGGTTTGAAATCAAAATTGTAGCAGCCTCAAGAAATGAGGTTATCCCTCTTTTTTTATTTTCTGAAATGATTTGTATAGTTATTCTCTGCTTTCTTAAAAACTATCAAAACTCAACAGTAAAACCATTAAGAGCAAGGTCTTTTGCTGTGTGCAAGTTTGGGGATGTCCTTGATAATCACGTCAATTTCTTTCTTTTTTTTTTTTTTTAAGATTTTATTTATTATTTGACAGAGAGAGACACACAGCGAGAGAGGGAACAGAAACAGGGGGCGTGGGCAAGGGAGAAGCAGGCTTCCTGCTGAGCAGGAAGCCCTATGCGGGCCTTGGGGCTCTATCCCAGGACTCTGGAATCAGGACCAGAAAGGAAGCCAGACCCTTAAGGACTGAGCTACACAGGCGCCCCATCATGTCAGTTACTTTATTATTTTCTCCATGTTTCTTTTCCTTCTTGTATCAATTTTAGCACTTTACGGTTTTGGTTGGCCCCCACCCCCACCCCCGCCCCAATGTCTCTCTTATCCAGGTTGCCAAATAGTTACTCTTTCATTTTTTATTAAACTCTGTTATGTTTGTGGTTATTTTTTAAAATTTTATTTATTTGAGAGAGGAAAAGAGAGCACGAGCAGAGGAAGGGGCAGAGAGAGAAGCAGAACCCCCCTTATGGAGCAGGGAGCCCAATGCAGGGGAGAGGGGGCTGGATCCCAGCACCCAGGGATCATGACCTGAGCCAAAGGCACACACTTAAACTTATCGTACTGAGCCGCCCTGGCACATTTCTGTAACTGTTTCTTGTCTGCTGTTTTCTTCCTCAGTTTTTCCAATTCTTTTTTAAAAGCAGCTTTTAGCTTCATTGATATTCTCCACTGTGTAATTTTTTATGTTCTTTCCTTATTTTATTTTTATTTATTTTTATTGTTTTCTTCTATTTACCTTGGGTGTGACCTGTTGCTTGTTTTCTGATTTCTTAGGCTCATTTCCTTTTAGTATTTTGGTTGGATTGTTTTATTATTTTCTTGGTTGGAATAATCTTCCTTCAGCTCTGCAAAGCTACCTCCGTTCTTTCAATTGTCATTTAAGTGGCGCCTTACCAGTCCCACTTTCCCTGCTCATTCTATTGAAACATGTAGCTCCTCCATCCTCTCCATTCCTCTTCCCTGCTTTATTTTCCTCTATACCATTTACTACCATCAAATGTATCCTTTATTATTTATTGTCTATTTCCCGCATTAGGATGTGAGTTCTCTTAATTTTAGCAAATTGATAGAATCGTTCACTTATCATCCTATCTAGAATATTGTATACTTTTATTTATGTATTTTTTAAGTAGGCTGCTTGCCCCGTGTGGAGCCAAATGCAGGACTAGAACTCATGACCCCGAGATCAAGACCCTAGCTAAGATCAAGAGTTGGATGCCCAGTTGACTGAGCCAACCGGATGCCTCTAGAATATTTTCTTTATTACCTATTATTATTATGCCCATTTTAAAGTTGTATTGTTTTTTTTTTCTATTAAGTTGTATCACTTTCTTACATGAATTAGATCTTTATCTTCTCTCTAATTAAGACAAATATAGTAGAATATCCTGATTGTCCTCTGGTTGGTGTCTAGCCAACTCTGCTTCCCCTCCCCAACATGCTCTCTCCAAAAGGGATGAGGAAAAGAGGTCTATCCCATAGCCTTTGTCATTTCCAGGTTCATGCACTTTCTCTTTATAGCATTTTTACCATCAAACATTCTCTATGTTTTACTTATTTCTAACTTATTATCTGTCTCTCCCTATTAGAACGTAAGGCCTTTATATTTTAGCAAATTTATGGCATTGTTTAGTCATAATCATAATCCCGTTGCGTCAGAGCTGGCAGGGCTGTGGAGGGGAGGGAGGGTAAAAATGCTACAGAGAAAAGGTAGCTAGTTTGCCCCTTGGGGAGTTCCATCTTTTTGTGTCGGCCTGCTTGGGTTTGTTGTCCTTATTTGCAGCTGCAGAGTGTTAAAATAACATGTTATTTGAACGGGATATGAGAATCTCAATTGAATATGAGAATTAAACTGTAGATTTTCACAGGGTAAACTATATTTTTTAAAAAACCCTCTTTAGGAATATATAAAATACTACAATGGAGATGCAATAATCAAAATCCATAATGTGGGAAACTCTTTAAGATAATTGTCCAGGGGCGCCTGCGTGGCTCAGTTGGTTAAGCCTCTGCCTTCAGCTTAGGTCATGATCCCAGGGTTTTGGGATGGAGTTCCGCATTCCCAGGCCTGCTTCCCTCTCTCTCTCTGGCTAGTTCTGCTCTCTCTCAAATAAATAAATTAAAAATCTTAAAAAAAAAAAAAACCCAGGATAAATTGTCCAGTTTTTTCAAAAAGATAAATTGCGTGGAGAAATAAGAGGGAGAGGGAACTTTTTTAAAAAATGGCTTTAACTAGACTTTATCTTACGTATCTGAAGGTTTAATGAAATGAAAGTCAATTTCCCTTTGTTGTAGGGAGAATGTGATTCTTCCAAAGGCAGTACAAGCATTACATGATATAGTTCATCCTCTTACCATCTTGATTCATTCCTGGGTTCTTTTTATACCTCTGGTCCAGTCAATACAGTGTGTATGAAATGGTCTCAAAATTTTAATAGAAAAGTACTGGGATCTTTTTTTTTTTTTTTTAAACCTACTTAGCATACCATGTAATATTGGTTTCTGGAGTAGAATTCAGTGAGTTGTCACTGACACATGACACCCAATGCTCATGAAGCATGTGCCCTCTTTAATACCCATCACCCATTTAACCCATCCCCCCCCCCCCCCCCCTCCATCAACCTCCAGTTTTTTCTCTTATGGTTTGTCTCCCTCTCTACTTTCCTGCCTACCTCTTCCCATATGTTCATCTGTTTTCTTTCTTAAATTCCATATATGAGTGAGATCATATGGTATTTGTCTTTCTCTGACTGACTTATTTTACTTAACATTATATGCTCTAGCTCTATCCACATCATTGCAAATGGCAAGATTTCATTTTTTGATGGCCGAGTAATATTCATATATATACATACATACACATATATAGATGTGTATGTATGTATATATATTCCACATATTTTTTTAAAAATATTTTATTTATTTATTTGACAGATAGAGAGACAGCAAGAGAGGGAACACAAGTAGGGGAGGGGCAGAGGGAGAGGGAGAAGCAGGCTCTCTCCTGAGCAAGGAGACCTACACAAGACTTGGTCCCAAGACCCTGGAATCATGACCTGAGCCGAAGGCAGACACTTAACGACTGAGCCACCAGGAGCCCCTGTACCACATCTTCCTTATCCATCCAACAGGCAATGGACATTTGGGCTCTCTCCATAATTTGGCTATTGTTGATAATGCTGCTATAAACACAGGGTGCATGTATCCCTTTGAGTCTGTGTTTTTGTATTCTTTGGGTAAATACCTAGTATGGTAATTGCTGGATCTGAGGGTAGTTCTATTTTTAATTTTTTGAGGAATCTCCATACCGTTCTCCAGAGTGGCTGCACCAGTTGGTGTTTCCGCCAACAGCGCACAACTTCCCCTTTCCCTGCATCCGTCAATGCCTGTTGTTAATTTTAGCCATTCTGACAAGTGTGAGACAAGTTTTGATTTGTATTTCTCTGATGATGAGTGATATTGAGCATCTTTTCATGTGTTTATTGGCTAACAAGACATCTGGATGTCTTCTTTGGAAAAGTGTCTATTCATGTCTTCTGCCCATTTCTTAACTGGATTATTTGTTTTTTGGGTGCTGAGTTTGGTAAGTTCTTTATAGATTTTGGATACTAACCCTTTATCATATATGTTGTTTATGAATATCTTCTCCCATTCCATAGGATGTCTTTTAGTTTTATTGATTGTTTCCTTCACTGTGCAAAGCTTTTTTTTTTAAGGATTGTATTTATTTATTTGACAGACAGAGATCACAAGCAGGCAGAACAGCAGGCGTTGGGGGTGGGAGGTGGGGAAGCAGGCTCCCTGCTGAGGAGAGAGCCCAATGCAGGCTTGATCCCAGGAGCCTGGGATCATGACCTGAACCAAAGGCAGAGGCTTTAACCCACTGAGCCACCCAGGTGTCCCTGTACAGAAGCTTTTTATGTTGATGAGGTCGCATTGTTCATTTTTGTTTTCGTTCTCTTGCCTCCTGCAACATGTCTAGTAAGAAGTAGCCATGACTGAGCTCCAAGAGGTTTTTGGCTATGTTCTCCTCTAGGATTTTGATGGTTTTCTGTCTCATGTTTATGTTTTTAATCCATTTTGAATTTGTTTTTTCATATGGTGTAAGAAAGTGGTCCAGTTTCATTCTTCTGTTTGTGGCTGTCCAGTGTTCCCAGTACCATTCATTGATGAGACTGTATTTTTCCATTGGGCATTCTTTCCTGCTTTGTGGAAGATTAGTTGACCATAGAGTTATGGGTCCAATTCTGTGTTCTCTATTGTGTTCCATTGATCTATGGGACAGTAAGTCCCATACTGTCTTAATGACTACAGCTTTATAATAGAGCTTGAAATCCAGAATCATGATGCCTCCAGCTTTGGTTTTCTGTTTTAAGGTTGCTTTGGCTATTTTGGTTTTTTTTGCAGTTCCATAAAATTTTAGGGCTGTTTGTTCTATATCTGTGAAAAATACTGGTGCGTTTTGATAGGGGCTGCTTTTAATGTATACATTGCTTTCAGTAGTATAGGCATTTTTATACTCTCTGTCTTCCAGTCCATGAGCTGGATGGAATGCTTTTCCATTTCTTATGTCCTCTTTGATTTCTTTCATAAGTGTTCTATAGAATTTACTCAAAGGTGAACAACTTTTGCAAGCAGCTGCTAGTCATGGGTAAACATGAAATCAAATCTCAGAGAGGACATTTTTACATTTCACACAAATACACCTTCCAACTGCTACTTACCTAAAGCCAGACGAAATGGGGAAGGGGCTTCTAGAACATAGCTGGATTGTCCAAAAGAAGCTTTTATTTATGAAATACACACATTTGGAACCAGAGAGCCTGTTTGTCTGATCCCCTCAACCTGTGTCCAACAACTACTCTATCCTATGATGTCCTTCCAGCATTCAACTTGATTAAAACTGAAAAGAGGGCAGTGCCTATACAAAAAGCTTGGACTCCTGGCAAACCTTTCATCTGTGGGAATGAAACCAATTAATGCCACCTTGAGGGCAGAAGAATAATGTGTCAAAGATGCTGGAGATGCCATCAAAGGGCCTCCATTAAGAAGTCTGTTCTCTCCCAGGCACCCTCTCAGTGGGCTGAGCGGTGACCCCCCAAAAAGATACATCCACATCCTAACCCCAGGAATCTGTGAATGTTATTTGAATTTTTAAAAATTTAACTTATTTGAGAGACAGAGTGAGCAAGCGAGCGAGAGAGCACAAGCCAGGGAGGACAGGCAGAGGGAGAGGGAGAAGCAGACTCCCCACTGAGCAGGAGGCTGGATGGGGTGGGGGATCCCAGGATTCTGGGACAGTGACCTATCTTTAATAAAAAAAAAAAGAGAGACTTAAAAGCTGTATAACTAATTGCAGTGATTTTTTTTAAAAAAGTGTATACATTTTTATGAGTCGAATGAGGAAATTTGACCATTGACTTGATATTTGATGATGTTAAGAACTTGTTTATTTTTAAATATGTAATAATATGTGGTTATGTTTTTTTTTTTAAAGATTTTATTTATTTGACAGAGAGAGAGATCACAAGTAGGCAGAGAGGCAGGCAGAGAGAGAGAGGGAAGCAGGCTCCCCGCTGAGCAGAGAGCCCGATGCGGGGCTCGATCCCAGGACCCTGAGATCATGACCTGAGCCGAAGGCAGCGGCTTAATCCACTGAGCCACCCAGGCGCCCCTGTGGTTATGTTTTTTTAAAAGAGTATAAGCTTTGTTCACCTAAAACATTTTAGGTCAATTACAATGTCTCTGACATGCTTCAAGAGATTTAGGGGAGAGGAGAGGCACCTGGGTGGTTCGGGTGATTAAGTGTTGGCTCTTGATTTTGGCTCAGGTCATAATTTTGGGGTTGAGAGATCAAGCCCCACTTGCTGAGGGCTCTGCACTCAGCAGGAGTCTGCTTGAGATTCTTTCCCTCTGCCCCTCCTGGTCTGCCCCTTACCCTACCCCCACTCACTTGCACAAAACACATACATATTCTCTCTCTTAAGGAGGGGAGCCTGGGTGGCTCAGTTGGTTAAGTAACTGCCTTTAGCTCAAGTCATGATCCTAGAGTCCCAGGATTGAGTCTGTCATCTGGCTCCCTTAGCACAGAATCTGCTTCTCCCTCTGACTCTCACCCCTCTCATGCTTTCTCTCTCTCAAATAAATAAATAAATAAATTAATTAATAAAATCTCTTTAAAAATTTAAAATTAAAATTAAAAAGAGAGAGGGAATCAGGGTAGGGGGGTGGGTGGGAACATAAATGAAGAAAGAATGGTTATGAATTGATAATTGCTGCATCTGTATCATGAGGAGGGTCATTATACTATTCCCTGAACCTCTATATATATTTAAAATTTTCTATTATATAAGATTTTTTTAAAAAATCCTCTTTATAATTATTGGCTTGGAGGTCTAAAAACATAAGCAAGAAAAGAAAACTACAAAAACTGTTATGTAAAGATTATACTAATTACTGTCATGTCTAGTAGGGAAGATAAGCCAGTAAACATGCAATTATGATACAATGCAATTACCTTCTATAATAGAAGTATCACAGGGTGGTATGTGTGTAGGCGAGGGTCACCTCACATCATCTAGAGTATCTGGGGAAGAGAAAGATTTGGAGACTAGTACTTCGGCCAGGGTTAAGATGCATTATAGCTCTGTTTGGCCTCTATGATGACAGACCAAAGTGTATCTCCACCTGCTACTATCACCAGCCTCTGTTTTAATCATTCTCTTTATGAACTCTGAGGCATCTATTCATTTGAAAATACAGTCTCAGCCTATACTTGTCTGCACCTTCCACATGGAGGCCATTTATTGTCCCATACCATGGTCCTTATGGCTGAGGGCAGGCATGGCACTGGACTTTCTCCTTCTGCATACCATCCTATCTCCTGCCACCTCCTGTGCCTCTTTCTCCTCCTATGTCCTCAACCTCTCCTCTCCATTAGTACCTTATTGTTCAACTATGGTCAAATGTTTGCCTCCTAGGGTGCGTGGCTGGCTTAGTCAGTAGAGCGTGGGTCTCTTGATCTCTGGATCATGAGTTCAAGTCCCACATTGGCTGTGGAGCCTACTTAACATAAGAATTTTAAAAAAGAAAAGAAGAAAGTCTCCATACCCTGAAAGCAGAACCAGAAAAAAAAAAAAAAGAAAAGAAAGAAAAAGAAAAGAAAACCCCTAATTCTATGGCCACACTCCTGCCAGGAACCACATCTTTCTTTCCCTGCATAGCCAGACTTCTTCTAAGAATAAATAGTCTGTGCACATCTGCCCTTCCTCAGCTTCCAGGCACCCATCAGGCTTTTTGCCTCACTGCTAGTTTTTCTTGAGTCAGTTTTGATAGTTTCCATGTTTCTGGGAATTTGTCCATTTCTTCTAAGTTATCTAATTTGTTGATGTACAGTTGCTCATAGTATTCTCCTACAAGCCTCTCATTTCTGGAGGGTGGGTAGAAAAGTCCCCTCTTGCTTCTTCTTTTAATTTTAAATATGTCATTCTTTATTTTTATTTATTTATATAGCATAGTAAGTTCTATGCTTAACATGGGGCCTGAACTCACAACCCTGAGATCAAGAGGTACACACTCTACTGACTGAGACAGCCAGGCACTCCATAATATTCCCCTTACACTTCTGATTCTAGTACCTTGAACCTCTTTTCTTTTCTGTTGGCTGCCCTTGCTAAAGATTTGTCAACTATGTTGATCTTTTCAAAGAACCAATTTTTTAGTTCATTGATTTCCTCTATTTTCTTTTCTCTATTTAATTTTTGTTCTACTTCTGATTATTTCCTTTCTCTGCTTGTGTTGGGTTTAATTTGCCTTTCTTTTCCCAGTGTTATAAGGTGAAATTTTAGCTTAATAAGTTTCTTAATAAGATTTCTTCTTTCTAAAAGGCGTTTAGAGCTGTTAATTTCCCTCGCAGCAAATATGCGAGCTCAAATTTGTTTTCATTTTCATTCATCTCAAAGTATTTTCTAATTTCCTTGTGATTTCTTCTTACTGAAAGCAGTGCTGCAATTTCCAAATGCAATGGCCATATTAGGTGTACTCAATGCGACATTAGACACTGTAATTACTCCCTCTTTAAAATTCTCTCCCAAAGTTAAACAAAAAAAGTATAGCTGCTTTTCATCTCCCTCTTTATTCTTATTCAGGTACTTTCATGGATTCCTCTTCTTCCACCAACCCACTAAATATTAAGCTTCTTTGTCATTTCTCAGCAGGACAAAATAAACCTGCATCCCCAAGAATCAGGATAAAGCTGAAAATGTCCACCTTGTGTCAGTCTATTGTACTTTCTAGGGGTTGAGACAAATGTATAATCACATACATTGATTATTATAAGATACAGAGCAGAGTATTTTAATTGTCATAAAAATCCCCTGTACTCTGTATATTCATCACCTCCCTCCCTCTCAACTTTGGTGACCACCGATCTTTTTATTGTCTCCACCATTTTGCCTTTTCCAGAATGTCATATAGTTGGGATCATACAGTATGTAGCCTTTTCAGGTTGGCTTCTTTCACTGAGTGACATATATTTAAGGTTCCTCCATATCTTTTCATGGTTTAGTAGCTCATTTGTTTTTAGTGCTGACCAGTATTCCATTGTCTGGACGGACCACAATTTATTCGTCCATTCACCTACTGAAGGACATCTTGCTTGCTGCTTAGTCTTGTCAATATGAAGTTGCTATAAATGTCCATGTATAGGTTTTTGCGTGGATATAAGTTTTCAGATGCTTTGGGTAGATGCCAGAAAATGCAACTGATGGATTTGTATGGTAGAAATATGTTTAGTTTTGTAAGAAGCTGCCAAACTATCTTCCAAAGTGGCTGTAACGTTTTGCATTTCCACCAGCAATGAATGAGAGTTCCTGTTGCTACAAATCCTTCCCAGTGCTTGGTGTTGTCCATGTTCCAGATTTTGGTCATAACATTTCATTTACTTTTTGCAATATCCCTAGATGTTACTTAGTTTACTGAATATCAAACAACTTATAGGAGGTGAAATCATGATTTAAATCTGGTTCCTGATATTTTAAAACCTGAGCTCTTTACCATGCAACAAACAAACTTGTAGAATCTTTCACATTATCTGCACATACAATAGTTTTTTTAAAAAAATTATTTATTTATTTACGAGAGAGAGAGCGAGCATGTGTGAATGGGGGGGGGGGCAAAGGAAGAGAGGGGAGAGAATCCCAAGCCAGCTCCTAGTGTCCTAGCTGGGCGCAGAGCTCTATGCAGGGTTTGAGGTCATGATCCTGAGATCATGACCTGGGTAGAAACCAAGATTTGGACACTCAGCTGAAGGCGCCACCCGGGTGCCATTTATCTGCACATATAGGATCTTGACATGGAGACAAATGTAGGTCCACAGGTGATCCAGCAGCATGTCTGGCATGAAAGATTTCTTGTATTATTATAATCCCCTTTAAATACATGTAGTAGTGCACCTGAGTGACTCAGTTGGTTAAGCATCTGCCTTCTGCTCAGGTCATGATCCTGGGGTCCTGGCTTCCAGCCTCCCCTACTGCCCCCTCCCCTGCATTGGGCTCCCTGCTCAGTGGGGAATCTGCCTCTCTCTCTCCCTTTGCCCCTCTCCCTCCAACTCATGCTCTCTCTCTCTCTTTTGCCCTCTCTCCCTCTTGCAAATAAATAAATAAAATATTTAAAATAAAATAAAATAAATGATTAAAAAAAATAAAAGCATGTAGTAGTTTTCTATTGCTGTGTAACAAACTTAACAACTTAAAACAGCCTTCATTTATAAACTTAGAGTTCTATACTTTTAAAAGGGAGTATTTATTGGGATGCCAGGTTGCTCAGTCATTAAACGTCTGCCTTCAGCTCAGGTTATGATCCTGGGGTCCTGGGATCAAGCCCCACATCAGGCTCCCTGTTCAGCAGGAGTCTGCTTTTCCCTCTCCTGCTCCTTCTGCTTGTGGTCCCTCTCTCGTGGTCTTCTCTCTCTGTCAAATAAATAAAATCTTTAAAAAAAAAAAGGATTAAAAAAATAAAAATAACAAAGAATAGTTATTAAGTTAAATTGTTGTTTTTTAGAATTTCCCCGATACAGTCCAGACAACACTCATCTTGGAAGACTCTGAGGAGCACCTGGGTGGCTCAGTGGGTTAAGACTCTGCCTTTGGCTCAGGTCATGATCTCTGGAGGGAGCCTGCTTCCCTTCCTCTCTCTGCCTGCCTCTCTGTTTACTTGTGATCTTTCCATCTCTCTCTATCAAATAAATAAATAAAATCTTTAAAAAATAACAAAAAACCCTTTCAGTTTTGGACATGATTTCTTTGAGATGTTGTGACACAAAAAGATATATACTTTTGGTGTCTCCTCCCAGTTCCTGGCTCAGAGCTTCTAAAACCCTTGTGACTTCATCAGTGATAGAATGAGAAGAGGTTATTATTCATAATAAGCCCCTTTCAACCACATCTGATTTTATGTTAATGAGGTGACTCTTAGAGGATGGAGGCTGGTTGCCAGATGGTTGGAACTTTCAAATCTCCCCTTCCCCCTAGAAGAAGGAGAGGGGCTAGAGATTGACTTTATCACCAATGGCCAATGAATGAGTCAGTCATGCCAATGTAATGAAGCCTCCATAAAAACCTAAACAGCAGGATCTGGATACATGGAGAAGCTGTGAGGGTGGCATACCCAGAGAGGACACAGAAGCTCTGAACGCATACACTCCTGCCCCATACCGTGACCTATGTCTTTCTTCCATGCAGCTGTTCCTAACCTGAATCTTTCCCTAACAAACCCGTAATAGTGAATGTTAAATGTTTCCCTGAGTTCTGTGAGCCATTTTAGCAAATCATCAAACCAGAGAAGAGGGTCATGAGAATTCCTCAATCATAAGGAGAGGTGGCACGGGGCGCCTGGGTGGCTCAGTTGGTTGGGAGTCCAACTCTTGACTTCGGCCAGGTCATGATCTCAGGGGCCTGGGATCAAGACCTACATCCCACATCCCTGCATCAGGCTCTGTGCTTCAGGATTAGCTCTCTCCTTCTGCCTCTCCCCCTGCTCTCTTGCGCTCTCTCCCTAAAATAAATAAATAAATCTTTCAAAAGACTTTCTTGGCATGGAAAAAACACCACACATTTGGTGTCAGAATCCTAGGTCTAGACACATATTTTCCCCCTAGATGTCCATGAGATATTTAAGGGGAGTTGTTGTAGGTAATTGGATATGAGTTTGGAGCTAGAAAATAGATTTAGACTAAATAGTTAAATTTATAATCAGGCTACACTTCAATAGAAATTTATTTAAGTTATAGTAACTGTTTAAAAGTCAGTGGCAAGTATGAGAAATTAGTCACCAAGTTTTGTGCCTTTTCTAACCAGGGGGGAAATATCTGAGTGTGCCTTTAATTTAGTCTTAAACGAACAAAACTTCAGTCTGGTGATTAACAGTCTTGAAACCCTGGGAGTCCCAGCTGGGAGCCATAGTAGCTGTTTCACATCCAAGGAGGAAACATGTTTGTGTCTGCTTAAAAATGGAGTAATTAATGATGTGGAATAAATCTTTCCTTTATTTGCTTCTCAACATGAGGGCTTTTTATGATAAGGCATAGAGTGTTAGGATTGAATATGAATACTGCCAGGGAAAACACATGTGAGCTGATATGTCTGTGTTAGATGAAGAATGCTCAGATGTTCAGAAGACAAGCTGCAAAGATCAAGATAGCATCTTAAAATGTCTAGAGAATTCTAAATATAAAACTTCTAGAACATGATAACATCCACATGGAGTTTTGGACACCTCAGCAAAATTTTTTTTTTAAGATTTTATTTACTTATTTGAGAGAGAGAGAGAAGGAGCAGGTGTATGGGCAGAGAGAGAGAGAGAGAGAAGCAGACTTTTCGTTGAGCAGCGAGCCTGATGTGGGGCTCAGGGATCCCAGGGATCCCAGGACTCCGGGATCATGACCTCAGCCGAAATGAGATGCTTAACCAACTGAGCCACCCAGGTGTCCCTGACACCTCAGCAATATTAATAATTGGGAAAGTAGAGTTATTGCAAGAGGGAGTGCTGGACAAGTTTTCCTGACAACAAAACAATGTGGGGATTGTTTTTTCAGAAAAAGGGCATGGGAAAGTTGTGGGCTAGCATCGTTGAAGAGAAGATGCAACTTCTTGGCCCATTGCCTTTGTGCAGTCGCTTCACATTCATCCTTGATCTCAGCTCAAATTTTAGGAAGACTAGCTGCTCATCTGCCATCTCCTTCCCAACCATCCAGATGAGGCCCCATCCTAGGCTTTCACAGAATCACTCCTTCTCTGACAGCATGTAACACCATTGTGATTACATCATTCACTGTGTAGAGGAGTAAAGATCCTAATCGACAGCTTAGGTGAACAAGAAAAGTAACTTATACTTCAAGATCCCATTCAACGATGGTGGTAGAAATTATATTTGGGGTCCCAAAGGGTTTCTATAGTTATGTAGGATTAAGTTTATATGGTTGGAGGGAGGAAGAGGAAGAAAAGAAGGTATTGGGGGGATGACCACTTTGTCTTTAGTGTTATCTGACCACAAATCTCTCTGGGTGGGGCACCTGAGTGGCTCATTGGGTTAGAGCCTCTGCCTTTGGCTCAGGTCATGATCCCAGGGTCATGGGATGCAGCCCGAATCAGGCTTTCTGCTCAGCAGGGAGCCTGCTTCCCTCCCCATCTCTGCCTGCCTCTCTGCCTACTTCTGATCTCTGTCAAATAAATTTTTTAAAAATCTTTAAAAAAAAGACACCTAGAGTCCAATTTCGTTCTGTTTCCTTAAGTATTCCTCTTGACCATTGGACAAGAGCAGCCAGAGAAATACCCGGAAAAGTTTTTGCCCTGCCACACTGCCTCTAGAGCAATGAGCATAGCTTCCCTATTTTCATAGGGACAAAGCAAGGAAAGAAAAGCTAGAAAGGGAAAATACTGACATATATATGTGTGTATATATATATATATATTTATATATGTATATGTATGTGTGTGTGTGTGTATATATATATATATATATATATATATATATATATATATATTTAAAAGTTTATTTATTTGAGATAGAATGAGAGTGAGAGAGAGAGAGCATAAGCAGGGAGAGTGGTAGGCAGAAGGAGAAGCAGATGCAGGGAGCCCAATGGGGTGCTCCAGCCCATGACTCCGGGATCATGACTTGAGCCAAAGGCAGATGCTTATTTTAAAGATTTTATTTATTTTGGTTAATATTTTTAAAATAGTTCAAACACATATTTACTCTGTCTGGGAATGTATAGAGAAGTTATGTGGGAGAAATACTTTGCCACTCTTTACCAGTCTAGTACAGAAGCTTAAACTTCATTAAAAGAAAAGAAAAAGTTTAAAAGTATCCAAAGGTGGAAGCGATCCAAGTGTCCACTGATGACTGGTAAACACAATATGGTCTGCACATATGATAAGAACTGTTCAGTCTTAAAAAGAAAGGAAATTCTGTCACCTGCTCCAACATGGATGAACCTAGACAACATTATGAGAAGTGAAAGAGGCCAGTCACAAAAAGACACCCTGTGTGACCCACTTACATGAGTGCTGTCAGGTATGTGGAGACAAAAAGCAGATTGGTGGCTGCCAAGGGCTGGGGGAGAATGGGGGAGCTCATGGTTAATGGGTACAGAATTACAGTTTTGTAAGAAGAAAAGTTATGGAGATGGAAGATGTTGATGGTTTTACAACCATGGGGGTATACTCACTGCCACTGAACTGGGCACTTAAAAAGGTTTAAATCTATATCCATGGGATACAGGCAACTTTAATAAGAGACAGTATAGTGGCTTAATTAATTTTATGTTATATATATTTGATCACAATAAAAATATTATTATCTAAGGGGGGGCACCTGGCAGGCTCATGTGGAAGAGCATGGGACCCTTGATCTTGGGGTCATGGGTTTGAGCCTCACGTTGGGTATAGGTTAGTTACATGAATAAATGAACACTTAAAAATATTATGCAAACACATGTGTAATTAGTTGTTTAATATCTTTCTCTTCAGCTAGAAGAGAAGCTCTATAGGAGTGGGATCTTGTCCCTCTTATTCACTGCTCTATGTCCATCATTCAGCACAGCGCCTAGCATGTCGCAGTAACTCCATAAATATTGTCGAATGAATAAATAGTCCTGGAAGTGGGGTGGCAGGGCAAGGTATGCCTCAGGAAAGCATTACCTCATATAGTGAATTACCTAAGAAACACTGGCAGGATATTGCATAATTTGCTACTGATACTATTTAGTTGCCGTAGTGCTTGGGCATTTGTGAACATGTATCTTGATTAAATGTAGAAAGAGAGGAAAAATAAGTACCATTACATATCTATAGTCACACTCTTTTTTTTTTTAAATTTTAAAAGATTTTATTTATTTATTTGAGAGAGAGAGAGGGAGGGGAGGTGCCGGGGCAGGGGCAGAGGGAGCGCAGAGCCACATTCTTAATCACTCAGTCCATTGCAGAAGAGGGCTTCTTCCTGTTGAGACTTTTAATATAATGATCATTCTTAAACTACTATTTATTGTATTTTCATAGAGTAGCACAAATAGCTTACATCTTAGACTATTAGATTAGACCTAAAATAAACAGGCCAACTTTTTAATTATGGAAAATAAAAGACAGGAAGGATATAATGGGAGAAGTGGGGAAACAGGAGAACTGTAGGGAGTGGAGGGAGAGGTTGGCTGTAGGGCAGCAAGCAATTGCAACTGAAAACAATATTTTTTAAAATTAAAAATTCATCTAACTTTTGAAAGCCTATCCCTGGGAATATCCCACAGAGACAAAGCCACTCCTTCAAGATGCATGTACATGGATGCCGTTGCAGATTAATCGTTATGACAGAAAACTGGAAACAAAGCCCATGGCTGATTATAATACACGACACCATAAATTAGTATTCAGGCATCAAAGAGACTGAAGTAAATCTAAACTAGTTGAGTTGGAGAGATTTCCATGAGGTGCTGTTGAGTGAGAAGAGAAAGAGGCAGAAAAAGTATATAATGTGATCCCACTTTTGTAAAACAAAAAAGACAGAAAACCCCTCTGAATCTCTATATCCAAGTTTATGAGCATGGAGGAGAAAATCTGGGAGAACACACAGCTGATGGGTGATCTGGCTTGTGTGTGGGTTGGTGTGGGAATGTCTGCTGTAGGAGGGGAGGAAGAAGAAGAGGAAATGAAGGAGGAAACCAAGTAGAAAAGAAAAAGCATTGCACCAAAATAAAAGCTCATACAATTTGCATTTATGTAAAATTATATGTGGCACAGAGAAAAATTAAGTTAAAAATTATATAGAGAAAACTAAGTTGCTTCTTCCTCAGGTAAAGGTTCAGAGGCATCATCTCTGAAACGCATGGTTAATGGCAGAAGGACAAGATGGCTCTATGGTAATGAAGACTCAAGTCTTCACACCTGCAAGGGCGAAGGCCATTCACCATTGTATGAGCCTTCCAGCCCGTTAGAGGAAGAAAAGATGTGTTCCTTTCCTTCAAAAGGCTACACTCAGGGGATGCCTGGATGGCTCAGTGGGTTAAAGCCTCTGCCTTCAGCTCAGGTCATGGTCTCAGGGTCCTGGGGTTGAGCCCCACATCACATCGGGCTCTCTGTTCAGCAGGGAGCCTGCTTCCCCCCCCCACCCTCTGCCTGCCTCTCTGCCTACTTGTGATCTCTGTCTGTTAAAATAAAATAAAACAACAACAACAAAAACCACAAAAGCCTACACTCAGAAGGTAAACTCTTCCTATTGGCCAGGCACTAGTCCTACAGCCCCACCTCGCTGCAAGGGATGCTGGGAAATATGGTAACTGGCTGGTTTGTGTCCAGGTAACTCTCATTACTTGGGAAGAAAGGGGATATGATGTTCACCCCCAGCTCTCAGAACTGTATCCTAATAAACTGTGGTAAAATGGTAACATGGACTCTGAAAGCATAAAAAGGAGTCCTGATCCAGTCTGGGGGCGGGGGTGTGTGTGTCAGAGAATTTACTTTTTCCTGAGGGAATGATTTTGAACAGAGGTCCAAAGGGATTAACAAGATGAAGCAAAGAAGAGAATTCTGGGAGGAGGGAACAGTGTACACAGAGGCTCCGAAATGGGAGGGACGAGCATGTTCGAAGAATTGAAAAGAGGTCTAATTTAAGCAAATACATAAATCCGTTCTCTTTCCAAGGGTCTGAGGCTGGCTAGTGAAATACACACATGCACATCAGCTCTCAAAGACACCATTTATTTTCTGTGGCTTGGAACCATCCCACTGTGGGGCAGCTGGCAGCCCAGAGAAAGCTGAGGTTGGTTTGGGAAAGTCTAACTATTCCTTATGTAAGACCTGAGTTGCTTTACAAGAATTCGGCAAAGTGTGCCTTGTTTGTGTTATTTATGATTTTAAGTAATGTTACAAAATAGTCCTATACTTTTCTACAATACATGGAAATGTGGTGGTTTTGAAAATCATTTGCCTTTTCGCATCAAAGGAACACGTTGGCAGTTGGGTAATGGGTCCACTTTGACACGTGGGAGGTGAGAGCCACAGTAACCGTTGACTCAGAGATTCATTTCCATACACAGCCCATGGAAATCCGTTTCATTGCTTTATCATTTCACCTCCTATTATAAAGCCCTTTTAAGTGTGAGTCATACTAAACTCGAGGTCCTAGAAATCGAGAGAGCCTGGTGTAAAAAATTCATGAAATCTTTCTGCACTGCTTACTGCACTTTTCCTCATTGCCACTGGGTAATTGTTTTTAGAATATTAATGTGCTTCTCTCCATCGCCTTCCCAAGGACATAATCTTCCCATGAGTTGGTTCTAGGCATATATCTGATTTGGAGGAGATGAAATTCTGTTATGGGCGGCAAGTGAAGAGAAAGACTGGGTAATTTCCGATTTGGGGCACTTAGAGACAGGATTCTGCAATGAGGCTCTTGTCTTGAATATGGATTTTGCATGGCAGCATCTTTAGTGTACTCGGGAACCAGGCTCTGGTATAGAGTGGGAAAGTGTGGTGTCATATAGAAAAGAAAGCCCGAAGGAGGATTGCTGGATAAAAATGCTGGAGGATTGCTGGATAATTTTGAATTTCTGATAAACAATGAGAACTTTTAATTTTTTTATTTTTATTTTTTAAAAATATTTTATTTATTTATTTGACAGACAGGGATCACAAATAGGCAGAGAGGCAGGCAGAGGGGGTGAGGGGAGGCAGGCTCCCCGCCGAGCAGAGAGCCAGATGTAGGCCTCAATCCCAGGAGCCTGGGATCATGACCTGAGCCGAAGGCAGAGACTTTAACCCACTGAGCCACCCAGGTGCCCCAACAATGAGAACTTTTTAAATATAAGTATGTTCCCCAAATTGCATAGGACATACTTACATTAAGAAATTATTTGCTGTTTATCTGAAATTTAAATTTAACTGGGCATCTTGTATTTTTATTTTCTAAACCTGACCTAATCCTATTCCTAATTTCCAAGACAGCCAGACAAGTAATACCATGTAGGAAAATAAGATGTGAGGGAAGTCTAGAAGAGGCCAGTCACACTGACCATACACGCTTTGAAGCCTTTTTCTCTATTTGAGCAGAGCCTGCACCTACCATAGAACTAGAAAATATCAGGAGCACCCGGGTGGCTCAGTTGGTTAAGCGTCTGCCTTTGGCTCAGGTCATGATCCCAGGGTCTTGGAATCAGGCCCTGAATTGGGCTTCCTGCTCACCAGAGCCTGCTTCTCCCTTTCTTCCCTGCTGGTGTTCTCTCTCTCTCAAATAAATAAATAAATAAAATCTTTAAAAAAAAAATCAGAAAATACCAGATACTTGCTTTCCTCGCTTCCCTTGAAAATAAGTGAAATAAGTGAGGCCCATGCCAGTCAGATACATCTATCCTCACTTCGATTCAAAAGCTGGTATTTGGAAGAAGCAGCTGGAGTCCATAGCCTGTTCTGGTGTTGGGTGCAGATAGTGACCTTGGCTGTGTCCAGTGTCCAGTGTTGTTCAGTGGAGGAACCTGTGAGGTCCAGGTCCGTAGCAACAGCATTGTTTCTAAGGCCTTACTGTGAGGATTGTTCCTGGCTGCAGAGTCCTGGTGCCTGGTTCTGGCCCTCCCAGGGATCCCGCAGGCTCTCCATTGCTTTTTCATGGAATTCCTTTGTCCCTTGACTCTGCCAGAGTTGGTTCTGTTCCTTGTACCTAAAATCTGTGAGTGGTGAGCGCCTGGGTGGCTCAGTTGGTTAAGCATCTGCCTTTGGCTCAGGGCATGATCCTAGGGATCAAGTCCCACACTGGGCTCCTTGCTCAGCAGGGAGTCTGCTTTTCCTTCTCCCTCTGTCTGCTGCTCCCTCTGCCTGTGCTCTCTCTCTCTGTAAAAAATGACTAAGTAAGTAAATAAATAAATAAAATCTATGAGTAGAAATGAAATAAAAGCCTTCTTAGGCATGAGAAGTTGTGGAGAGAAGAGTAGAGGGGCAAAGCTAGGAGAACCGAATGGGCAAAAATGTGCTTGGACAGGGGACAGAATGTAGCTAAGTTGGGTGCTTCTGTGTCAGTCTGCCCTAATGGAGCCGTTCCGGGGGTTCACAGCCTATTCTGGTTGTCTGGTCGGGTTCGTAAGGACAAGGGTCCATGTGGGTTGTGCTGTGTTGATGTCCTACCGGCTTTTAAAGTATTTTGGGTTTTATGTCTTTATTTGTAGTTTTTTTTTTAAATTGTGGTTAAACTCCCCCCTCCTTGTACCATAAAATTTAACATTTTAACATTTGTGGTATAGTTCAGTAGTATTAAGTACTCACATTGTAGTAAGGCAGATCTCTAGAATTTATTTGTCTTGCAAACTGAAACTCTGTATCTATTAAACAGAACCCTCCCTTTCTTCCCTCTCTGTAGCCCCTTTCTGTCTCTATGACTGACTACTCTAGATACCTAGTGGAAGTAGAATCAAAAAGTATTTGTCCTTTGGCATTTGGCTTCTTTCACTTAGCACGATACCTTAAGTTTCATTCATTGTGTGGCACATGATAGGATTTCCTCCCTTTTAGACTGAATAATATGCCGCTGTATATATATGTTACATTTTCTTTATTCATTCATCCATCCATGGACACTGGGTCACTCCCATGTCTTGGCTAGAGTAAAAAATGCTGCTATGAATGAGGGGGTGCAGATATCCCTTCAAGGGGTTTTAAATATTTTAAATTACCCCTGGGTGCTACCATTTCATCTTGGCTAGGCAGAGTGCTTTTGGGAGGTTTAATGGCTGAAGGTATCCTTGATCCCTGTATTGCACAGGTAAAATGTGGGGTTCAGCTGAGGAACTCCAGATGTGGTAAAGATGTTCTATAGAAAAATCCTGTGCAGGGAAGAGTGCCCAAGTGAGGGTGAATAGGGAGTCACAGACCTCCGAGTTTGGGGGGCCCAGTGAGGGCTCAGAGTCCAGGGAGCACTGCTGACTGACTGGGTCCAGCTAAGTTAGACCAAAGACGCAGACGTTCAGCCTCAAAGGCCAGCACAGTGGACAGCACCCAAGGGAAAGAGGTACTGCCATAACTTCTTAAGGCCCCAACTCCTTCTGGACCTCATGAGAGTGTAAAAACTGTACTCCTCAGCACACTCTTGGAAGAGAAGCAGAGGGTAAAGCGAAATATGTGAGAGACACATGTTACTACACGGATTGTGAAACTACTAGCCGTCTAGTTACTTCTGTTCTTGGCAAAGGTGTGGGTAAGGCAGAGAAGGAAGACTAGATCAGGGACAGATTAAATTAAAAAGGATTTTTCCTTCGGCACATCCAAGAAATGTGTATTAGTTTTGTGGGACCCTGCTGTATTTCCCCACTTCCTGGCCAACGTGGTGTACCCCAGCCACACGGGACTACACATCAGCCCGCTCAGGCTCCCCAAGAGCCTATGGGGCTCTGAGCAAGTTGCTCAGCTGTTGCTGTGCACGTCCTGGAGAAAATCAATGGTTTCCAAGGTGCCTCAGCTGTGAACTCTATGTGCTTCTTCTGTTCGTTCTGTTCTCTCGCTGTGGAACTCTCCCTTCCCTACTTGAAAAAAAATCATTAGCCCTTCAAGAGCCATACCAAATGCCACGACTGGGAAATTTATTGAGGTCTGCGCTCCATCCTGTGTTCTCTCTCCAGGCAGAATTAATCACACCATTTCCCCTCCTGCCTTTTGCATTTGATGGTTGTGTATCTGTCTGCCTCTCCAGGCCATGAACACGTTAAGGACAGTGAGCACATGGTTTTGTTGTTGTGCCCTGGCTCCTGACACAGAACCTGGCAGAGCTGGGCCCTAACAAGTGTTAGCTGAACAAGATGAATGAGCTCTCTCCTCTGTCTTTCCCATTTCCAAGACTGGATGGAGGGTGACTTCTGGTTTGATGATGGGCTCCTGGGTGGAGGGCAGGGGTGAGCTGAGGAGGAGGAGCTGAGGGACCCTCTAGGGCACAATGGTTAGTCTTCATTTTCATCTACTATTCCGAAACTCAGAAGAAAGTTGTGGTGAACCATACAGATACGACACTGACTGTCCTTAGAGAGGACACCCAGGTGGAGGACCTCCGGGGACACCCAGATGTAAGGAATAGACAGGAAGGGAGGAGCCAGCAGAGGACATGGAAGAGGAGGAGCCAGAGTGGGAGAGTGGGAGAACAGGAGGTCATGCCAAGGTGAACCTATTAAAGGGAAGAACTCCATCAATGGAGTTAAATGCTACAAAGAGGAGCAGGACCAGTACCTTAACAAGATACTTTATATTTTATTATTATTCATTCATTTATTTATTTATTTTGGTACAGATGGGGAGACATGGAAGAAGGTTTGGGGATGGGAGGAGAAGTTGAGAGAGGGAGGGAGAGAGAAGAAGAAGGAGCAGTCAGAGGAAGAGGGGGAGGAGAAGGGTGCTGGGAGGAAGAAAGGAAGGTGGAAGGACGGATGGAGGGTTGGGAGGAGGGGAAGCGTGAGGTCCCTTATTGTAGAATTTGGAGGGGCGTCGGGAGAATAGTTGCAGTAGAGTGCTGAGTCAGGAGGCCTAAAGGTGGAGATAGAAAGCTTTCGAGAAGTTTGTTTGGCTGAGCAAAGGAAAGAGAACGTGACAAGCAGGGAGAGTCATATATATATATATATATTTTTTTTTAATTTTAATAAGATAGGAGAGACTTGGAAGTACTGGCATGCTGGGAAGAAAGTGCCAAATGAGAAGAAGGATTGAAGATCAGGAAAAAGGGAACAATTGGGGGAGCAAGGAACCTGATGTCGGGGTAGGTGGGGGGTTGGAGGAAAGTTGATCCTTTCCTCAAAAACCTTGAGGAAGGCTGTTGGGACAGGTGGTGAGCAAGATGTTAGTTCATGTGGCGAGAGCAGGGGTTGAACAGGAGACATTTAAGGGTGTCTGTGCCTGTGGACTCTCTTTACAGCGAGTCGGGACAGGACACACTCATTTGAGAGAGGCCGACGATCTGATGACGGTGAGCAGGGCCAGTTGGGTAGGTGTGGCTGAGGTTCACGTTCTCTTCCTGTCATTCCCTACCTCATGACCCTGAGAAATTTATCCAAACACTGTGTGCCTCAGTTTTTTCATCTGTGTAATGGGGTGTAAGAATCTGCAATGGACTGTTTTAAGATGCAATGAGTTAGAATACATGGAGGGCTTAGAATAGTGCCTGGAGGAACTCACACACTGTGTCGCAACTGTCCTTACTGGTGTCATCTCCACTGTCACTATCTGCTGAGCCATATGGTCTCTGGTGCCTGATGGGAGTTGTAAAGATTTGGACCAGCTGTTGAGTAAAATAGAGGGGACTGAAGAACTGGAAAGTTTGAAAGTTTGCTGAGTGATATGCGGGGGATGCAGGAAAGACCAGGAGATAACACTGTAGCAGTGTTGATCTATCCACCCCTGTGTGAAGTTATCCTCAAATAATGATAGGCTTTGTTTCCCTTTTCTAGAGGTGTCCAGAATTCCAGTGACTTGCCTCGGGGCACGTGCTGGTGGGCAGCAGGAGCGAGTGTTGTGACTCCAGTGCTCAATCTTGTAACTACAATCGGGGTACAAAACACACCACAGAACAGCTCACAAACCAAGCTGTCACCAGGTTTTGAAAGCCGAAATTCTGGGGCAATGATGGGGTTTTGGCAGAAGCTGGGAAAGAATAAAACACGTGGGATAAACAGAAGGATCTGGTTTTGTGAAGCACTTTTAGGACATTGGCTAGGGGCAGTTTCCTTCAAAATAACAAAAGGCTAGGTCACATCTCACTTACTGGAAGCACAAAGCCAAATTCTGATGGATTCTGGTAAAGAAGCCTTTTGATAAAGAGACCCTTTATTCAAGGACTTGGCTCAGAATTAAAGATAATGGAACAGATAATGTGTATTATCTGGAAAACACACATGGTAGGATCCAGGAGAGAGCCCAGCACACTACCGTGATTATGGAAGGAATGTCTGATTAAGTGATGGCTCTGTAGGTGTGGTAAGGGGGTGGGGAAGAGATTTGGGGATCCTTTAGAAATTAGTCAAACAGAGGAAGTCCTATTAAAAGGCATTTTCATTAACATTTTACAGTGTTGGCAGTACCTCAAAATTGCTTGAAATGTCTGTAAATTTTCACCTAAACACTTGAAATCACTCGACCATATTAACTATCCTAACAGCCACGCCCCACCAGCTTCTAGGCGGTAACGGCCCAGCTGGTTTAAATGGGTCTCCATGGTTACAGGCATGCTCTGGTTGCCATGGTTACATCTCCCAGTCCCTGGCAGGAGTTAGATACATGTATTTGAAATTTCAAAGGATTTTTTTTTTTCCCTCTCTCGCCAGCCTACCCAGAAATCCAGGGTTCGAAGATCTGAGATGAAAGTTTCAGTGACCTCTTGGGAAGGAAAGGGGGAGATCTAATAATACTCATGACCGTTGTCATCGATCATTGAATGAGGAAGGAAGGATTCCGAGGGGACCTATTGTGGCAGCAGGAAGATATCCCCCTATCATGAGTCTCAGTATTTTGCTTCACTAGCAGAGGAGGAAAACTGGGGTCGGGGAGCAATATATTGTCTGGATCTGGTTCCAGGGGACAGGGGGATGCTGGTCACAGGTGGAGATGGAATTCTTTCATGCTAAAGTCCCTTTAGAGGCACGATCCAACTCTTGGCCATAGCGGTGATGCTGTAGCCTCTTTGCATTAACCCCCCCCCCCCCACAATCCTCGTTCGAACACTCTCTCCTGGCCTATTTTGGCCCCACCAGGCATCTGTGACAACCTGCCCAGGTCAAGACACTCCGTTCTAACTGGCTTTTCTTGGCAGAGGGAGCCCAGGTGGAACTCTAGTGCCTCCTTGTGGCCTCTCTGACACTTCCAGCTCGATCTCCCCCTATCCAGGAAAAAAACAAACAAACAAACAAACAACAACAACAAAAAAAAACCCAAACCGAGGTTTTACTGCTAGTATTTAGGAAGCAAAGTGGTCTTTCTCCATGCATCATGAACGGATCCGTCCTCCTCTCCTTCCCTCCCACAAACGTCACTGGGTAGCCATTACATTTCGGCTTGGCCCCAGAAACAGTACTCTTAAGTACAGGGTATTGCCTTCACAGAGCTCCCAATTCCGGTGTGGGGAAGGGACGAAGCAAGTGAACAGCTCCCAACAGTCGTAGGAGCAAATGGGACAATGACAGCGGGAGGGATCCATGTGCCTGGGAAACTGTACACTACAAAAGGAGAAGGCTTTTTGGAGCTGGATGTTCAAAGAACCGGTCCTTCAAAGTTGAAAGATGAAATAAAGACCCTGATCTCATCAAGCAGGGGATTCCGTCATCAAAATACCACGGGGTCTACTAGGCAGTAATACCAGGGTTTTTCTGGGTCCCTATGCTTGTCCCTCTGCAGTCAGAAGCAGGGACAGGAGACAGTGCTGGTGGCAACACCTGGGAAGAAGGTGTCTGGAGCGGACTGAATCCAATACAGCCCGCTGGCTGACACCCACGGGCACCCGAAGCAGAGGTGGTGGGACCTCGTGGAAGGACCAGGTTGTTCCCCGGGCAGAAAGTGGGGTGCATGCGTGAGCCAAGGGGCACACCGAGGCTGGAGGGGGTGCCACCCCCAGGTGCAGCAGGCAAGGTTTTGTGAGCGAGTCAGAAGAGATGGCCGGGCACTCTAAAGGCTACGGAGTCATTGGAAGACATTGAGTAGGGGGCAACGTAATCAACCGTGTGCGGTACAAAGATTGTTACGATGGCGCTGCGTTCGTGACTTACGTTCAGGAATGACTCCCGCGCTCTGCATTGGGTGCCGTGGTGGACGGTGGTGCCTGTTCACAGAAAGGGGGAATCCAGGAGAGGTCAGAGCATAGCAGCCATGCCTCCCGGCTTCTTGTGTGTTCGCCCAGAGATAGTCTTGGCTTCTACAGGCATATTTCAATTTAAAGCAAATAATGGTTTCTATTTGGACATGGGTTTGGAGGGTCTATGGAACATCAAGTGGAGATGTCCATGAGCAGAGGATTTTTTAAAAAAGGATTGATTGTTTGATTGAAGAGAGGGAGCAGGTGCATGCACACACATGCACAAAGGGAGGGACAGATGTAGACACCCCGCTCAGCGTGGGGCTCCACGGAGTTGGGGTGGGCTCAACCCAAGGCTCAATTTCTCCACTGAAGTCATGACCTGAGCCAAAATCAAGACTTGGAAGCTTATGGGGAGCCTGGGTGGCTCAGTGGGTTAAAGCCTCTGTCTTTGGCTCAGGTCATGATCCCAGGGTTCTGGGATCGAGCCCCTTGTTGGACTCTCTGCTCAGCACTGCTTCCTCCTCTCTCTCTGCGTGCTTCTCCGACTGAACCCTTCACTTAATCTAACTTGAAGATGGTTTCATATCAGGATGTACACAACTGACTCATTCTTTTAATAAAGCAGTGTTGTAATTTCTGTTAAGCCAGTCCCCTGTGATGGGCATTTATGTCTTACTACTGCAAACAATGTGCAATTTGAAATGACACGTCCTTTTATATTTCTGCGAGTATACGTGTAGACTAAATTCCTAACAGTGGAATTACTGTTCTTTTGTATGTGATTTTTATGAATATTCACAAATCGCCAAAAAGGCCACAATAGTCTATAGTCCTTCCAACAATGTGAAGAACACATTTCCTACCACCCTTGCCAACAAAGTGTTTTAACATTTTTTACTTTTCCTGACCTATTAACTGAAAAGTGATTTATTGTAGTTTTTAACTTGTTTGTCCTTTTTTATGGGCAAGATTGAGTTTCTCTTCATATATTTAATCTTCTACTATCTTGCTGCTATGAATTGGGCTCATACTCTTTGCCCATTTATCTGTTGGCTTGTTGATTTTTTTTTTTTTTAAAGTAGGCTCCAGCATAGAGCCCAACGCAAGGCTTGAACTCACAAACCTGAGATCAAGAACTGAGTTAAGGTCAAGAGTCCGACGCTTAACCAGCTGAGCCACCCAGATGTCCTTTGTTGTTGAATTTCTTATCGACTTTTATCAGTTGTCCAAATGCTAAGGACATTACACTTTTGTCTGTGACATGAGTTGCAAATATTCATTTGTCTTTTGAAGCTTTCAATTTTTCTTTAATATTATCCAGTTCATCAACATTTTATTTTAGGACTTCTAGAAGTTACGTTATCCTATGGCAGTCCTTGCCCATTCTGAAATTATGAAATTAAGTTCTCTCACATTTTCTTCCAGTACTTTTATGGTTTCATTTTTTAAAATTTATTTATTTTTTAAGATTTTATTTATTTGCCGGAAAGAGACAGTGTGTGTGTGTGCAGAAGCAGGGGTGGGCAGCAAACAGAGGGAAAAGCAGTCTCCCCATTGAGCAAGGAGCCCAATGTGGGGCTTGATCCCAGGACCCTGAGATCATGGCCTGAGCTGAAGACAGACGCTTAACTGACTGAGCCACTAGGGGATCTCTCCCCATTACATCTTTTCTTGAGGTATAGCAATTAGAACAAGAAACAGTTTTCTAGGAAGACACACCATAGTTTTGTCCAAATGTAGCACCACTTTTTATTCCTCGTATTCCTTTTCTCTCTGATGTAATAACCTATTAGCTTTAAAGAGATGCGTATAATTATAATAATTATTATTATTTTGGCTATAGCTACACACCGCGTTGGTCTAAATGAATTCTGAACCCTTTTCTGCATTACAACTTAAGAATTCAAAGCTCATACTCTAATAATTTATATTATTAATGCCTAAATTAATGTGATTACTGCACACATTGAAGTGCAATTCCTGGGGAGGAAGTACAAACAAAGCTCATTTAAAAATAGTTACCTATGTAAGAACCCCCCCACCTTATTATTATTATTATTTTAGATTTTATTTATTTATTTGAGAGAGAGAGAGAGCATGAGCAGGGTGAGGGCTAGAGGGAGCAGCAGGCTCCCCACTGAGCAGGGAGCCCAACGTCGGGCTCAAGGCCAGGACCCTGGGATCATGACCTGAGCATGCTTAATTGACTGAGCCACCCAGGAGTCCCCCAGACCCCTCATCTTATTATCTTTAGAAACATAACATTCACAAATTATGTAATTGCGATGCATAGGAGGCCAGCGGCACTATAGCAACATATCTGATTGCTAATCGAAACCAAATATTTATTAAAGAACTACTTCCACTTGACAACACTTAAAAAAATCTATTTCTCATTAATCCCTGTCAGGCTTTTCACTGACTGTTTTGTTTGTTTTCACGTTTTTACCTGTCTAGAATATATTCCCTTCTTTAGGTAAAAATACCTCCAGTTTCCTTTAGGAAAGCATTCTGGCACAGAGACTAGAAACCAGCAGAGCGCCTGGTGAATCCAGGGGCCCATCAGTGCCCTCAGTCAACACTATGGCCAGCTAGAAGTTGCTAACATGAGGTCGCCATCTTGGGCTTGAAAAAGCAAAGGTGAATTCAGTTCCCGTTTGGTCATTAGTTTCTGAGTTCTGCTGCAAAAACCTGCCACAACTTGGCAACTTAAAACAACAGAACTTATTTTTCATAGTTGTGGAGTCCACAAGTCCAAAATCAAGGTGATGGCTGGGCCACGCTTCCTCTGAAGTCTCCAGGGGAGAATCGTTCCTTCCCTCTTCCAGCTTCTGGTGGCTTGTAAAGTTCCTTGGCTCGTGGCAAATAGAACTTTCTCTAATAAGGATACCAGTCATTAGATGTAAGGCCCACCCTCAATCCAGGATGATTTCATCCTGAGTTTAATTACATCTTCAAAGACCCTTACTTCAAACAAGTCACATTGTGATTCTCTGGGTGGACGGGCTTTTGAGGGCTACCATGTGCCTACTGCCCTTGGCACTTTTCCAGACCTCGACCTCCAGGTGCTCAGGAGAGAATTTGAGACTCTCCTATCTTCCTTCTTGCTGCCACCGAGTTTTATGTGGGGGTTTGTGGTCCCCACTTTGGCGCTCCCCTCTCAAGAGCTACCTCAGACATTGAATACCTTCTATCCAAGATACATGATTAATGGGCAAGGTCAGGCAAGCTTCTTTGCTATTGATTGGGTTGAAGGTGGCAATTTTCCACAATTTGTCATTTCCTTTTCCTTTTTCTTATCTCGTTTGTAAAAAGAAAGGCTAAATAAATCATTCTGAATTGTCCTGTGATTCATACATTGCAGCAGATTGTATTGTGATTTGTACATTGCAGCAGAATGTGGTGGATACACTGTGATGACTTCATTTCTCATCTACATTGTGCTCAGTGTGCTTCTTGATGTCAGAAGGTCTGATGGAAGCCAAGAAGCAGGAGACAAGGACTATCTTACTGGGTGGAACCTTACCTGGCTCAGGTATCTGTAAAGCATTTCAGTTATGCATGTTCCCTCCCCACACACAGACTCATCACCCCGAGACCTGGACCGGAAGATACCTAACGGGAGAGTCACATGCCCGGGTAGTAATAATGATAATCTGGGGAGAACTGACAGGCAGTTGGGTGGCATCCTATTTTGGAAAACAGAATATTGGTATTATTATTATTATTTTAAGGTTTTATTTATTTATTTGACAGAGAGACAGTGAGAGAGGGAACACAAGCAGGGGGAGAAGGAGGCTTCCTGCTGAGCAGGGAGCCCAATGCATGGCTTGATCCCAGGACCCCGGGTCCATGACCCGAGCCTAAGGGAAACGCTCAACTGACTGAGCCACCCAGGCACCCCAGAACACTGGTATTCTCATTGGAATATGGGTAGAAATGAAAACTGAGATGGAGGCTAACCCAAGCATCAGCTGTTTTTGCGTTTGTAGCATGTGTTACTTTGTTTCAAGATATAGCACTTTTATTTTCTTTGAGGGAACTACCCTCCCAACATTGAAGTCTGTGTGGTTGGGTAGGATTTAGCTCCACAGGAAGGGGATGTGAGCCAGCCTGGGTAACCAGGTGCTGTCTCTCCTGACCATGATTGATTCAGGGATGAACAAATGACCAAAGCTTGTCCTTGGAGCCAATTAGAATTAGTCCTTGGGCTTTGACTGGATTTAATGGGGAGAAGCTTTCTTTTCATTGGCAAAGCTGGTAGGCTATTGCTTTAAAGGTGCTGCTATCCACGGTTGTCACCAACTAGGAAGCCCGTGCAACCATCAGGTCCACACAAACGGAAGCAGGTTGAGGGACAGGGACAGAATCCTGTTGGCATAATTTGGGCCTTCAGATCCAGTTGTACCTAAAACCAGGGCTACATTCTAGACTTTTCATTACATTATATTACAAAAGATAAATTATCTCTTTTTTTAAATTGCTGAAGTCAGTTTGAGTTAGATTTCTTTCACTTGCTGCCAAGAGTCCTGATAAATATAGGACTGCTCTGAGATTATAACGAAGGAACGGGTATGTCTACGAAAGTCCATGCGGGTTTATCATCCAGGGGTCTACAACGATAACCATCACTGATTATTGGATTTTGTGCTAATTGTTTACATCTGTCATTTCCATAATCCTCATAGCAGCCAGTGAGATATTACCGGTCTCATTTTAAGACAAATTTGGCTGAAATAGGTTAGGGAAATTTCTCAAGTCTACACAGCTAGTAGCAGAGCTCGAAATTCCATTCCAGGCTGCCATTTCCAATGTTTTTGCTCTTAATTAGTTTAGTGTAGCTAACTCCCCTATGTTAGTGAGGTCTCTGTGCCCGGTGATAGAAGGAGCACATCTGTTTTCATCTCAGGGCATTGACTGTATGAAGAGAAAACTTTAGGACTCGATACCTTATCAAATGGCCGTTTGGCCAACATTACTCCAACCTAAGGAAACCAAATGGAAGTTGGACAATAGAAGGGTGGTTATCAGAGAACTGAACTGAGTTTTGCAGTTCTTTTTAACATTCTAGCATAGGTCCTTGAAATTTTTCAGCCTTAACACAATCATGCCCCTTTGTTTCTTTTTGCCATTTTTTAAATCTACTGTCATCTTTCTTTTGTTAGCAAATACAGAAAATGATATCTAAAAGTAAACCGACTTGCTTTCAAAGTTCTTTAGTTAAGATAATTAGCTGTCCAGGCACGGTTATCTATGACCTCAAAGCACTTCGGTAACACTGATGAATTTTGCTAAGGAAAGGTCATAAGGCAGAGACTACCTCTGGAGTTTGTCATTAGCACCCATTGGGCGGGCCCCTGGCCCTTTCAGTGTTCTTCAATGCCAGGGTATTCAGTGATCTCATGGGACCCAACAGCCAGGGACAAGAATCTTATAACCTAACTATTCCTAAAGACTCCTCCATTTTATTTTATTTTATTTATTTGCCAGAAAGAGAACAAGCAGGGGGAGCAGCAGACTTGCTCCCACTAAGCAAGGAGCCAGGTGTGGAACTCAATCCAAGGGCCCCAGGATTATGACCTGAGCCGAAGGCAGATGCTTAACAAACTGAGCTACCCAGGCGTCCCAAGATTCTTCCATTTTAAAAGTAGCCTAAGGGGCGCCTGGGTGGCTCAGTGGGTTAAAGCCTCTGCCTTCGGCTCAGGTCATGATCCCAGGAGGTCATGATCCCAGGGTCCTGTGATCGAGCCCCGCATCGGGCTCTCTGATTAGCAGGGAGCCTGCTTTCTCCTCTCTCTCTGCCTGCCTCTCTGCCTACTTGTGATCTCTGTCAAATAAATTTAAATTTAAAAAAAAAAAAAAAAAGGTAGCCTGAGAGAAGGCAGTCTAATGAAACCAAATTATCACTGACAGTAGAATTTTGAGCCCCAAGGTAGCAGGCTGGGAAAAATGTCTCAAGAATAAAGCCTTTTAGGCATTGATTTAGTTAACAGAAATGACAATCCACTCTTCAAAACCCAAGTTATTGCTGGTACTTGTGATTGTAGCTATGCAACATAAAATGATTATGTAGATAAGTAGTGCAGTGATTCTCAAACCTGAGTTTACAAAGAATGACCTGGAAAATTGTTAAAAACAGAGATTACCTGACTCTAACCTCAAACATTTCCATTCAAGAGGGGTTGGCCTGGGAACCTGCATTTATCAATCTCCTCAGGTGATTCTGATCAATCTCCTCAGGTGGTCCAAGGATCACAAATTAAGAAAAAAATGAATGAAAATATTCTTCCACGTCCTGGAATTCTAAAGATTAATTACTCAATTGGTACCTGTTGCATTCATCTAGTACTGTTTACCTCTTAAAAATAATGTATATAATCCTTAATAATTAGGCCCATGAGGAGGAAATGAACAATAATTCATGACAAATTTTGAAAAAACAGAAAAATGACTCCAGCTCTACTTAAAAAATAATAATACTTAAAATAATTAGTTTTGGTGACATGTATGGGCAGAAGTTCAATGTGTTAATTTTCTGTTGAGGACATGAGTACATGCTGTCTTCACAGCACTGGGCCTAAAGGGTGAATTCAGACATGGTTGGGAAATTCAGACATAGCCAGGAGGGTAGATCTTTAGTATTAGGACCCATCTGGCTAACTCCTATGTGAGGTTTATGACTTGGCTAAAGCATACTCTCCTCTGGGAGGCTTCCTTTTGCCTTCTAAAACTGGGTCAGATGCCCTTGTATGGGGTTCCTAGCATCAGTAGCAGGGACCAACCTTGAGCCCCCATATTTTTTATATACCGCCCACACTAGTACAGTTCTTCAAACACTTCCCAACTAATGCTTCAAGGCCTTTGCATATGTGGTCAGTACTGCTCATTCTGCTAGCATCTTTTTCATTTTTAGGTTTCAGCTTAAATGATGTCTCTTCAGACTTTCCTTACCATTTTACCTGAAAAGTTTCTTGTCCTCAACTAACCCTATATAATAAAAAATCAGAATGTTATAAAAAGGGGGATTAGCCTCCCCACCTCAAATTAAAAAAGAACACATGCTTTCTGAAAGAATCTGGGAAGTAGAGAAAGGAAAAAAAAAAGGTGATCATCAAACACCCCTGAAAACACCCACCAACTGTTCTAAAGTCTTATGATTCACAGAACAATGGAATCTTGGTTATAAGCCAGCTCTATCCCCTCTTGGGTCATGATGCTCTTAAGAGCATTTCCAATTTGTCTTGCATGTCTAAAGAAACAGTTACTATTTGTAGTTAGACCGGGATAATGAAAACGTGGCAAGTGAGGTTTCTTCCTAAAATGATCTGATTGGCCAGAATATATTTTTGTGGAATATTTTTTTTCCTTGTATTGCTGGCTTCAGACAAGTTAATTATATTAAGAGAACACAAATAAAAGTCCACAACTTCTCAGAGATGAAACTTTATTTATATGTAAAAAATTATACACCAAGAACTCTTTTCTAAAAAGTCTTTTCCTGTAGAGTTCAAAATGAAGAGATTCAAAGGGGCAGTGTATAGCTCTTTATAGTATTTTACAAACTAGAGTCACAGTTGAACAATTTTTTAAGCTGCAAAAACCCCCAACTCTCATATAATAGGAAATGCATGACTTCTGTAACTGTAGACTTAAATCTCACGATGGCATCAAAAGTCAAAGTAAAATAAATTAGTATCATGAAAGAGAAGAGCTGGCACTGATGTTACACAGGCACTATTTCTAACCAGTTCCCCCCACGTTAATTCTTCCTCTGAGCTACATAACTCAACAGAGAATTGCTTTTTCTGACAATGCTTATCATTAGCATGGAAGAAGTACAAAAGAGACATGACAGAACTCTTGTAGACAGTTTAACAATTCATCTCCCATGATCATACGTTTGAGTAATAATATTAACATTATCCACCCTATATAAGAAATAAAAAGTGCCATCATGTTTGGGGACCAAATAATTTATAGAATAACTACTAATCTATTCTGGAGCATATAAGTTTTGGTACCATGTCAATCTCAAACTCACTTCTTTTTTTTTTAAAGATTTTATTTATTTACTTGACAGAGAGACAGCGAGAGAGGGAACACAAGCAGGGGGAGTAGGAGAGGGAGAAGCAGGCCTCCCGCTGAGCAGGGAGCCTGATGCGGGGCTTGATTCCAGGACCCCGGGACCATGACCCAAGCTGAAGGGAGACACTCAACCGACTGAGCCACACCCAGGTGTCCCTCTCAACCTCACTTTTAAATAAGTCATTAAGTCAGAGAAATACTAAAAGTTTAAGAGATAAATTAAATGTCGAATGGTTGCTATATCCGAAGACGATTAAAAACTTTTAGTAAGACCATGGCTTTTTTTTTTTTTTTTAAAGAGCAGGACTTAATTTACAATATTTTGCCCAATATAAAAAGGCTTTAATTTACCTGATAATGAATGGGTGAAGCCATCATCTCTCACCTTCTGTCCCCATTCCCAATTCTCTCACTTGCTAAAGTCACCATTTATTTATCAGTAATGTGGTTACTTGTGGAAGTAACTCAATCTGAGATGACGATTTACAGAGGTGGACAAAAATCATGTACTTTCAGGTACAATGAACTTAGATGTCACCTTCAATGGAAAAGAAAGTTAAAGTATCTGCTTCACCCTTTGAACTGAGTGTTGCTCTTTTTTCTTCTTCATTTTGAAGTTTCAAAGGAGGATGCAGTTCTAGAAAACTTGTAGCCAAGAAGTATAGGAAATTAAAAAGTTCTTATTAGAAGATGTCAGCAAAGCCAATTTTCTGCCAGATGGATGGAGACTTGATTTAAGTAGGCTTTTCACCACTTTGGAAGAGGGGAGGGGCTGACACGAGCACCTTTCCATTCTGTGTAAATAGCAACTCTATTCTATTATCAATACTGTTATATTGGGCGTAGTCCCTGTCGGGGGAGGGGCATAAAAACCTCCCGTCTGGCCTTACATTTGATTAAAACTGTCCTGGGGTGACAAGAAGCAATAAGGTGGTAACTCATGGAAAGCATTAGGCCGAAAAAAGAGGTTTTCTCCCTTTTGCTGAGGACAAAGATGCTTCAAGGTGAGGGGAAAAACAGTAAATAGGTGATATGGAAATATCCTATCTCTTTAAGATGAAGAAAACAAAGAAAAATAAGTAACCAAAGGTGACATTTTTACTTTAAAAAATACCAAATTTCCCAAAAATATATGTTAGGAATTCATACAAGGATAAGGAATTAGAAAACATTTCTTCCTTTCATTGGCGAAAAATTGTAACAAAATTAAATAAGAGCAATGGATGCTTTTATACAAAGTTTTGGGTTCAGAAAATATTACTCACTAAAAATGAGATCTTAGGCAAATGGTAGTTCTGTTCAAGTTCTGAGACAAGAGGCTTTCTCGGTTTGCTTGGGAGAATAATTCATCGTTTTAGTAGCTACACTCCTTGATTAGGCTACTGTTTAGGCTGATATCATAAAAGCAAAGAATAATTTGTGCCATAATCTGAAGAGGTCACTCAATTGTCATAAAGCCTAAATGAACAAGGAATCAGAATGTTTTTCCACTGAAACCTCACACTTCCCACCTCGTCTCTCATTTTGTGTTTTTCCCCATAAAAAACAAAAAACAAAACCCTTCATGCTTTATCAAGAATAGACCACAGAACTAGTGAACAATTAGAATGGCTCTGTAAGAAAACAAAACTTAGAGAATTTGAATTTAGGATTTAACCATTTAGAATATTCTATTTAACATCCCGACAGATGGTACCTCAAGCATTACAAACTTACATACTCTCATTAGGGTGGTTATGATTAACATGTCCATTTATATTTCTGTATTCAGGGATTAGGAGCTTGATTTTTTTAAGAGACTATTCATGACTGATAAAAAAGATCAGTTTATAATAAATTAGCTAAAATCTATAAAAGGGTAAAATAAGATCATCGCAAAGCAAAGTTTAAAGACTTAATTAGAAAGCTTTGACTGAGACCATGGAGACCAAGTCTTAGACTTCACACTGCTAATGCTTAAGGGCATATTTTGTCCCTCAGATTGCCTCCCCCAGAAATACTTATTAATATTGGAAAAATCAATATAGTTTTTCCTTAGCACATGAGATAATGCAGAGGCCCTTCTTGCTGACTTAAAAACCAAAACCAAATAGAACCAACCAAAATAGAAAAACAAAAGCCCAAACAAATAAAAAACCCTGATCGCCCAAACAAGCAAATGTGAACAAAACAGATGAAACCTCTGAGCCCTCTATTTGTAAATGTGTATTCACAGTTTAGAGGGAAAACCCAAACAATTTCAAATTCATGGATTTACTGCAAGGACCCGGCACATTTACTCCAGGGGCAGGTGAGTAACATTTGATGAGGAGGTCTAAGCTTTGGTGGGGATTTGGTGGATAGTCCTGACCAAGATCTTACAGGATACTTGTGAGACACCACAAAAATTAGGGCTCGGATGGGAGAGCCTCAAAATAATTATTTGAAGAAAAGCCCACACTTCCTCAGAAGCCGAAGACACACAAAATTCTATTCCACATAAGAAATACTGACTAGGTTTCCATAGAACTTACAGGATATACACACAAGGTAAGTTTGTATGGTTTTTAAGACTGAAGTCATCTCTAATCTCAAGAAACTCAAAACAAAGGGATAAAGGTGGACAGACAGATAAAAGCGTATTCTTCAACTTTTCTTCACTGCATAGAGAAATCCCCCTGAAGAATAAGAAAGTTCAGTAAGTTGGAAAATATTTCTAACTTTAACTGTATTTTCCTTTATTTTTTTAGATTTTATTTTTAAGTAATCTCTACACGCCGTGAGGCTCGAACTCACAACAACCTTGCGAATTAAGAGTCGCATGCTCCACTGACTGAGCCAGCCAGGCGCCCCTGTATTTTCTTTCAAAGCCACATTTTAATATTGATACAGGTTTCATACATTTAAAAATGCTCAAGATTTTAAGAAGCAACCTCAGCTTTTACATAATTCCTTACTCACCTTTACGAACCCTTGTCAGACTGGGCTGTGGATGAAGGATATAATGATTTTGAACTTAAGCTTAACTCACAGAGAGGCTTTCAAAGCAAAGAATGTTTTCTAACTGTGATCTTGTTTAACACAGAGATTATAGATGCATCTCCTTTCTTCGTTCTTTAAAAAAGCATGCATATTTAACCAAGCTTCAAATCACTCATTCTTTGGCCATTTCTTAATAAACTTTAACTTCAGTGTTTTTAATAGCAATGCCTGAAGACAAAGCTATTTTTCAAAGTAAACTACATTTTTTAATCCCACAAGGCTGAATATTCAAAAAATCATGATCGACTTATCAAAAAAGATTTTCATGTTTATAATCTACTTTATTATAAAAGGAAATAGATTTTACACACAACTATTTCTGGATAACAGAGTATTTAGAAAAGTTCAAATTTATCAGTTTGAAAAGAGACCTCTCATACTTACTTATAAAAACATACTGCCTTTGCCATGTGAAAATCTGGTGTTTAGTTCTCTAGATTTCTTTATCAGAGCTTTTTTCTGAGCTTCATCAAACCGATTAACCTTGAGATCTTTATCACGGTCAAATGGTATTCTTTCTTGGGGCTTATTTTTTTCTTCAGCAGCTTTATTCTTTAATTTTTTATGATGAATGTCCATAAGAGATTCTGATCTTTTTGATTCCTGGGGGAGAGCAAGAGAGTAGAAATGAAAATCTTTGTCTAGATTGTGGACAGAATAGGATCATGAAGCAAAATGACTAAGCAGTAATGATGAAATTAAGGAGGGCTTTTTATAGACCCTGTCAGGTTTTGCCAAATCCAAGACAGGATCCATGAAGAAAATATGTAGCGGAGGCAAATTCAATTCAACCATAATGAAGATATCTACTAACTACCATTACATAATAGTAATAAAAAAAAAAAAAACAAGACAGAGAGGAAATACATTTTGAAATAACCACATGTGGTGTGTCATAATTAGAGTCCAAGCCAAGAGCATGGTGAGGACGGAAGAGCAATTACATCGTCACTGAGGAGCCTGGGTAAAGAGTCATGGATGTGCTGGTCTGCCGCCTGAACAGGTGCACAGGAAGCAAAGGGTGTGGCCAGGCCAACGCAGAAACAAGGGCAAACCCAAAAAATAATGGCACAGGAGTGACAAAATTCAAGGCCCGCTCAGGATCTACTGGCATATTCCATAAGCTAAGAGATTTTTGTTCCTTTCAGTTTACTGTTCTTTCTCTTACATGGCTCATTCTCTTTCTTCTTAGTTGGGACAGGTGCTCACGGTTTCAAATATACCCAGTAGGATGAGTTCTGAGCAAAGGCCATTAGTTTCAGTGGGGGCAGATGTGGGCCTTCGGGCTACAGAGAGTGGAATTCGTGTGGTACAAAGACATGGATAATTTTAAGGTTATCTACCCACAAAGCTCAACTTCTTCATGTACCCTCACTTAAAATTGACTTGCTCCATAAGGCATCTTGCTAGCTTGATCTCTCCCCTTTTATTAGAGCCCTTGGCTACTTCACAAAAGAGAGGCCTCTCAGAATCTTACTGTAAGAATACTGCCTAGGAGAGCAAGTTTCCAAGGTTTCAAACAAAAAATGTGAAATACTTCCTCTAACTGAGGTACTATAAACTCAGGAAGGCTTTGGTTCTTCTGTGTGTGTGTTTTAAGACTTTTATTTATTTAGAGAGTAGGAGTTGGCGGGGGCAGAAGGAGAGGATCTTTTTCTAAAAAAGATTACCTGACAGAGAGAGAGATAGGGAGAGAGAAAGAGAGAGAGAGAGAGAGAGCCTGAGCAGAGGGAGAGAATCTCAAGCAGACTCCCCACTTACTGGGGAGCCCGAAGTGAAGCTTGATCTCACAACCCAGAGATCATGACCTGAGTGGAAATCAAGTCATATGCTTAACCAAACTGAGCCACTGAGGCGCCCTGTTCTGTGTCTTAAACATATTTCTCTTAAGTGTGTGGTGTCTCTCAGAAATTGGTGTTTTGGTTTTTGTTTGAATGTTCTGTGCTCAAACAGACTGAATAGAAGGGCAGTGGAAGAAAGGGCAATTTTTGCTTAGCAACGACATCTCTTCCAGGCCCTACTCTGTTAAAGAATGTGTTTGAGAGCAAAGAAGTAAAGGCAGTGAAAGCAACATAACACTGGTAAGAAACGGTGAAAATGGCAGCACCCTATTTGATCCAAGAGAAAAACTATCCTGCCCACCCATCTGCTTCAGAGTTCTGAAGTGTCACTGGGACAATCATTAACACGTCTATTTGAATGAAAAAATGAAGTAAGATTTTCTGACAGAAAGTGAGTCTTTTTTTTTTTTTTTAAAGATTTTATTTATTTATCTGTCAGAGAGAGAGCGAGCGAGAGTGAGCACAGGCAGAGTCAGAGGGAGAAGCAGGCTCCCTGCGGAGCAAGGAGCCCGCTGTGGAACTCGATCCCATGACGCTGGGATGATGACCTGAGCTGAAGGCAGCTGCTTAACCAACTGAGCCACCCAGACGTCCCCAGAAAATGACTCTTAACTGGCTGATTTAGCAACCAGAACCGACTTTGCCAATTAGGTCATGGGGTAGTTATTCCCCTTCAACTGAATGAGCTCAATCTGGAGCTGTAGGTTTTAGCAGAATGTACAAAAGATGTTATGTTGGGGCACCGGGGTGGCTCAGTCAGTTGAGTGTCTGTCTTTGACTCAAGTCACAATCCCAAGGTCCTGGGATCAAGTCCCACATCAGGCTTTTTGCTCAGCAATGAGCCTGTTTCTTCCTCTGCCTGCTGCTCCCCCTGCTTGCACTCTCGCTTTCTCTCTCCCCCGTGCTCGCTTTCTGGCAATTAAAAAAAAAAAAAATCTTAAAAAAAAAAAGATATTATGTTAGTTTAGCATTTATTTGAATTACCACTCTCAAATTTTCCTAACCCCTCTCACTCATTTCATAAATCTTCGTAAAATCTTTTAGAAACAAATCGATTTGCAAGTCAAGTGCTTTCCACTTTTTTTTTTTTTAAAGACTTGTTTATTTTAGAGTGTGCATGTGAGGTGGGGAGGGGCAAAGGGAGAGGGAGAGATACTTGTCAATATTATCATAAAAGATTTTCAAGTGTAAGAGACTTCCATTATGAAAAAATTCTGTGGCAGAAGAGAAAATTATGAATTCAAGGAGAAAAAAGGATGAAATAAAACTGTCAAATTTTAAGAAAGTGCTTTTTCAGGTGTATATTTTAATGGCTAATAACTGATCCTGAATTGCTATGTCTCTTGGATTCCATCTGAAACACTGAACAGAGTAATACCCTATACTATACATTTTTTGTAATTACTGAAACTTACAATAAAAATTTTTAGTTGTTAAGGATAAAGGTTTCTTTTAGGGGATACCAAGCAAAAACACCTGAAGACTGCTGGTCTCCACTCCTGACTGAAAAGAAATACAGATTCCTGAGCCCCGCTGTTAGATTTCGTGAATCTAAATTGCCAACTCTGAGTCTCAGAAACCCGTGCTTTTAAAAATCAGAGGAGAGAGAAAGCAAGCCAAAGGACATGAAGAGCAGGGTTAATTGTAGGATGAGGAACTATAATGTGGCAAATATATATATATATATATATATATATATACACACACAAATGTAAGAAAGCCATACATTTTCCCCTCCCTCCCTCATGAATGAGAAAAAAACCTCATTAGTAGGGTAGTAAAGCTGAAGGTAGACAGGCTATCAAGAGCTGGCAGGGGGAAGGCCTGAAGTATAAGAAGGTGCTGGAGAAAACAGAGAACAAGGTTTGAAAGAGATGTGTGGCGATGTGAGAAAGAATGATGCTATAGAGGCCCTATTTCACCTTGAGCCACTTGAAGAACGGGATTGATACCGATGATCAAAACTGCACAAAAGGATGGGGTGCCTGGCTGGCTCAGTTGGTTAAGTGTCCAACTCTTGATTTCAGCTCAGGTCACAATCTCAGGGTCTTGAGATCAAGCCCCACGTCAACTCGCTCTTCCTCTCCCTCTGCTCCCCCATCCCTCTCTTAAAAAAACAAAACAAAACAAAACAAAACGGGAAACTGCACAAAAGGTAACAAAATCAAACAATAACGGAGGAACAAAGATGGCGGGCTTCAATTTACCAATGCCCTATATTATTAAATTAAACACCAGTAAAGAGAGGACTACGTTAAACCACTGGATTACTACAATCAATTCAAACAATTCAAGTGCTCAAATTCTTTATGATAAATGAGCTGTTTTGTCTGCAGCTTCAGGGACACTGTTTCAGCGTAATTTGTACCTTGAGATCCCCAGGACCAAACCAATGCTGGAGCTATAAAAAAAAAATTATGGAAACAACCAGAAACAGTCCATTCACTAAAAATCACCCTGAGGACCATTCACGTACAGAGTAATTTGCTAAATGACCAAATTGCTGATTTGCCAAATTTACTCATTTAACAAAATGTGTGTTTTATAACAATTTCTAAAAGCCAGTGCAATTTATTTTGAATGAGATCATTTTTTAACTGCTTTTGAAAATTCACGCTAAGAGGCTAGTTTTTTGTTTTTGTCTTCATGGTAATACTTTAAAAGAGTGTTCGATTTATCCAAACCAAGAGTTAGAGGGTGGTCTTAAGACTATTACTATTTTGAAAAGTAAATCTTGTGAATAAAATTTCAGCATAAGATTATAACTATAATCTTTTTCATATATTTTTAAAATTTATTTTATTTTAGAGAGAGAGAATGTGAGGGGAGCTGGGAGGAAGGGCAGAGAGAGAATCTTAAGCAGGCTCTATGCCCAGCACCGAACCCAGCTTGGGGCTCAATCAAAATCTGGAACATTTCTATCACTGAACACTTTGCCTCTTCCTAGTCAACGCCCACACTCAACTACTACAACCAGTATTCTGCTTTTTTTCAACCACAGACTCATTCTGCTTAATGTAGAGCATCACTTAAATGGAATGGTGCAGTATGTACTTCCTTGTACATATTTCCTTGTACTCAGTGTAATGACTTCGAGACTCATCCATGTTGTTCCATCTATCTGTGATTTGTTTCTTTTTATTGCTAAGTAGTATTTCACTGCATTTAGTTTTTCTTTCTCTTCCTGATGAACATCTGAGCTGTCCATAGATAGTTGCTTATATGAACAAAGCTTCTATGAACGTTCTTATAGAAGTCTTTTTTCAATGTGCAAATCTTCTTTTTAGTTTAAATTCAGTTAGTTTACATATAGTGTATTATTAGTTTCATAGGTAGAGTTTCTTTTTCTTTTTCAAGATTTTATTTCTCAGAAAGTGAGAGAGAGAGATCACAAGCAGGGGGAGCAGCAGGCAGCGGAAGAAGCTCCATGTGGGACTCCGACCCTGGGATCATGACTTGAGCTGAAGGCCGACGCTTAACCGACTGAGCTAACCAGGAATCCAGAGTTTCTTCTAGAAGTTTTTTTGAGGACATTAACAATAAAGCATATTCAAGTCTTTGTGTGAATAGGTTTTCATTTGCCTTAAGTAGATAGATGCCCAAGGGTAAAACTATAGGGTCTGGGGGTAGATGTATGTTTACTACTGGAAATGCCTATTTGGAAAGAGGCCCAGCTCATTGATTTTTAGTTAGTCTTTTCTAACAGAACTCACTAGAGCTATAGTTTTGCCTCTAAGTACCACCTGATAGTGCACTGCCCACATTTTTGATATGTAGTATTTTTGTGTTATTCATGTCTACGTATTTTCTAACTTTCATTATCATGTTGTCCTTCATGCAAAATTTAAATTCTGAATTTTTCTAATTTTAAGTTGTACAAGGCTTTTAAATTATTCCAAATTTTAACTTAAATTCTTTGTGGTCAGAGAACATGGTTTTAATGACAGTAATTCTTCCAGTTTTATTGAGATTTGACTCTTAAGCTGGTCAGTTTTCATAAATGCTCCATTGTGGGTTGAGTTTTGGTCAGTTTCAAAAAAAAAATGTTTCATGTATGCTTCACTGTTTGTATACTGGTCTACACAGGTCCAATTAATCACGCTAACTATATTTTTAATGTTTGGGAAACTTTTCATTAATTAATACGCTGGGAACAGAGGTAATTTTCCTTAGATACCTGAACACTGTAGGGCCCAAAGGGTCTGGTGATTTACATTTAGCTGGACCACTCAAAAGTTTTTGTTTTGTTTTTAAAGTAAGAGAATATAATGAAATAACAAAATGTTAACTGAACACTGTTTAGTTTATAAATTTAGATTGGACTGTATCTTTTTTTTTTGATTGAACTATATCTTAAAAACCATTTTTCTTCCATATTTAAATCTTCACATCAAACATTCCAAATTGGCTTATAATTTGAAATATGAACTGAGGATCTCTAGGAGTTAGTAGGGCTCTTGCTTTCTTTTGTTGTTGTTTAGTTTTCACGCCACAATCATAAATTTAACTCTGCAACCTGGCTGGATTTGGAAGGGGGCCAAGGAAAATATGGAATCCATTAGCACTGCAGCAAGAGCACAAAGATTACCGGTACTTCGAGCAGATGGGGGTGGAGGTTGCTTTCCTGGGCTACGGAAGGAATGGTCTGCCAGCTAAGGTAAAATACAAGTCAAATTTTTTAGGTGCGTCTACAGTCAGCAATAGTGATCTTGCTAGTCTTGCCGTTTCTGGTCCCAAACAGCCCCATGGCGTGCACAGTATTCCTGCCCTCTCACCTCGCCCGAGACCACTGCCTGCTGCCCAACCACTCTGTGTGGGTGGTTCCGATGAAAACCTGGCAAGCTTTTGTGTGGGGTGCAGCCTTTGGACAAGATGCCAGGACCTGTGTGCTTCAGGACGAAATTCTCGCCAGCGAATTTCTCTTCCTGTATGGACAGGCCACCAGTGCCAGTACGGGGTGGGAAATCCCCAGCCTGGCACAGAACTGCCAGAATGATCCTGTGAAAGCCGGCACTTTATCACCGAATCCTTTCTCCCCAGAGCTCAGAGCACGGAAGTTCTCTGCTGTGTTTGGAACCTGGTCTGAAACAGCTCCAAGGTGAGGCGGCCCAAGGGCTCCCTGTTCAGGGTGACATCACAGAACATGGTGGGACTGACCATGGCTGGATGGTGCAGGCCCCCTGGTGGGGTGGGGAGTGGCTGCAGGGCAGGGGCTCTTGCTTCTGATCATCTGTTTCTAATCTCTACAAATTAAATTTCTAACATAAGACTTAAGTAAAATACAAACTGAAAATATTATACACATACATTAAAAAAATCCTATAAATAGGATTTTACATAAAGACATGTAACACAATAGAGTGGAATATTTCTCAGGGCAGTTGTACAGAAAAAGACCAAGCTAAAAAGGAAGACATAGAAAAGAAAGAAAAACAAGAAAGAGAAAAAATATGAGAAGGATAGAAAAAAAAAAATAAAAGCTTAGGGGCGCCTGGGTGGCACAGTCAGTCTGACTCTTGGTTTTGGCTCATGTTGTGATCTCAGGGTCTTGGGATCAATCCACAAGTCAGGCTCGGCACTCAGTGCGGGGTCTGCTTGGAATTCTCTTTCTCCCTCTCTCTCCACCCCTTCCCCCACTCACGCATGCTCGCTCTCTTTCAAATAAATAAATAAATATTTAAAAAACAATGAAACTTATGACCAGTCTGTTAAAAAAAAGAAAAAAAGCTTATATATTTTATTCTTACTTACATTGTATGAGGATACCTGCTCAGCCAATCTCTTTTCCCTTCCTGACAATGTATGTTCTTCATCCTTCTTATTAAATGATTTCCTTGCTTCTTGTGTTTCCTGAAAAATGAACACAGGCAACACATTACTGAACCATATAGTTAAGAAAAACTAAAAAAGAAATATTATTTTTACTCAGATTGAGTACTAAGAGACTAAACTAAGATTGTTGAATCTTTTCCTACTAGGAATATAAATATACATATAGTTGATAAGGAATCAGTTGGTGTTCTACTCGATGATTTTCTTGAAAACAAGGAAGAAACCTATCCAATCAACTAATTGGAAGAAGCCAATTATTTATCAAACTCACAAAGGAGTCTGACAAACAATGATGAGATGTAGGAGAGAAAATGAGGCTTTAAAAAATCCTACAGGGGTGGCTGGCTGGCTCAGTTGGTAGAGCATACGACTCTTGATCTCGGGGTTATAAGTTCGAGCCCCATATTGGGTACAGAGATTACTTAAAAATAAAATTAGAAAAAAAGAGAAAGAAATTCTGCATTATCTGTTTTTAAAACTAGTAAAATCACTTGAGGGGACATATAAAGAGAAAAGGTTTAAAAGTTTGGAAAAGAAATAAAACTATCTTTATTCATAGATGACATGATTGTTTATATAGAAAATTCCAAAGCATCTACAAAAATACTCCTGGAACTAATAAGCAAGTACACTATAGCAAAGCTGCAGGATACAAGGTCAATATACAGAATATACCAACAGTGAACAACTGGAATTTGAACTTAAAAAAAAAAACAAAAACAAAAAACAAAAACACAACATTAACAACACTGCAGGGAAGCCTGGGTGGCTCAGTGGGTTAAAGCCTCTGCCTTCGGCTCAGGTCATGATCCCAGGGTCCTGGGATCGAGTCCCGCATCGGGCTCTCTGCTCAGTGGGAAGCCTGCTTCCTCCTCTCTCTCTGCCTGCCTCTCTGCCTCCTTGATTTCTGTCTGTCAAATAAATAAATAAATCTTTAAAAAAACAAAACAAAACAAAACAACACTGCATATACAAGATGAAGTGCTGATATAAATTTCCAACAAATCTCAAAGCATATTTGTAAACTGTTATCTGCTTAAGAAAACCAAGGATGTCATCTAAAATTTTTATCTTAATAATGTACAAAACGGGCACGTGGCTGGCTCAGTTGGTAGAGCATGTGACTCTCAATCTCAGGGTTGTGAGTTCAAGCCCTAAGTTGGGCATGGAACCTACTTAAAAAAAAATTCTATAGGGACACCTGGGTGGCTCAGTCAGTTAAGCCCCTGTCTTCCATTCAGGTCATGATCCCAGAATCCTGGGAACAAGTCCCGCATCAGGTGCCTTGCTCAGGAGGGAGCCTGCTTCTTCCTCTGCCTGCTCTGTTTGCCACTCCTGGTTGCGTGTTCTCTCTCTGACAAAGAAATAAAATCTTAAAAATAATTGTACAAAACAATGCTGTATTTAATAAAGCACTGTTAAAAACAGGACTAGCTCAGCTCTTACTTTCTCATAAAATATTTTCCTAGAAAACAGATGCTTTCATTTATAAATATTAAGGAAGAAATGATGTTATGGTAAGACAGAGATAAAACCTGACCATTTAATATTAAGAGTTAATAGATCTAGGGCGCCTGGGTGGCTCAGTGGGTTAAGCTGCTGTCTCTGGCTCAGGTCATGATCTCGGGGTCCTGGGATTGAGTTCTCTGCTCAGCAGGGAGCCTGCTTCCCTCTCTCTCTCTCCGCTTGCCTCTCTGCCTCCTTGTGATCTCTGCCCGTCAAATAAATAAATAAATAAATAAAATCTTTAAAAAAAGAAAAAGAGTTAATAGAGCTAGTCAAGACTGGGAGGCGAGGGCATAACAGATGTCTGTCATTTTATAATGAACACTTCCATTTCTTTCTAAAGAGCAATCTTACTTCTTTTAGGCCACGTTGGCTAAGTGAATGTGAGAATTTAGTAGCTTAGTCTCCACTTAGCTTAATTTCCACCTAGTGGAGATTATGCTGGGAACTCAAATATTAAAAAAGAAAAATGAGTAGAAGAAATAAAAAATACATGGAAACAAATGAAAATGAAAACACAATGGTCCAAAATCTCTGGAATGCAGCCAAAGCAGTCCTCATAAGAAAGTATCTAGCAATACAGGTCTATCTCAAGAAGCAAGAAAAATCACAAATCTAATCCTACACCCAAAGAAGCTAGAAAAAGAATGGAAAATGAAGCCTAAAGCCAGCAGAGACAGTAACGATTACAGCAGAAAAAAATGACAGAAAATAAAAAATAGCAGGACAGATTAATGAAACCAGGAGCTGATTCTTAAAATAAAGATAAATAAATAAAATAAAATTAATAATCCTCTAGCCACACCTATCAAAAAGAAAAGAGAAAGGGCCCAAATAAATAAAATTATGAGAGAGGAAAAATAACAACCAACACCCCAGAAATATAAACAGTCATAAGAGAATATTATGAAAACTATATGCCAACAAATTGGACAATCCAGAAGAAATGAATAAATTCCTAGAAATATTTAAATTACTAAAACTGAAACAGGAAGAAAAAGAAAAGTTAACAGACTGATAACAAAAGTTCAAGACTAGATAGATGGCTTCACAGAGAATTCTAACAAACATTTAAAGAAGAGTTAAAATCTATTCTCAAGAAATAGAAAACTTCCAAATTCATTCTGAGGCCAGCATTACCCTGATACTAAAACCAGATAAAGATTGCACTAAAAAAAGAGAACTACGGGGCACCAGGGTGGCTCAGTCAGTTAAGTATCTGACTGTTGTTCTCAGCTCAGGTCTTGATCTCAGGGTCATGAATTCACAGAATGTCTACTTAAAATTAAAATAACTAACTAACTAAATAAATAAATAAAAGAGAGAAACAGAGAGAGAGAGAGAATGAAGGACAGGCCAGAATTCCCGGTGAACACACATGCAGAAATTCCCAATGAAATGCTAGCAAACCAAATCCAACAATACATTAAAAGAATCATTCACTATGATCAAGTGGGATTTATTCCTGGGTTGCATGGGTGGTTCAATATTTGCAGATCAATCAATATGAGGCATCACATTAATAAAAGAAAGGGTAAGAACCATATGATCATTTCAACAGATGTGGAAAAAGCATCTGACAAAGTACAACATCCATTCATGATAAAAGTCCTCAACAGGGTAGGTTTAGAAGGAACATAACCTCAACATAATAAAGGCCATTTATGAAAAAACCACAGCCAAGATCATCCTAAATGGGGAAAAAGAGAGCTTTTCCTCTAAGGTCAGGAATACCACAGGGATGTCCACTCTCACCACTTTTATTTAACATAGTACTAGAAGTCACAGCCACAGCAACCAGACAATAAAAAGAAAGAAAAGGGACCAAAGTCATCAAGGAAGAAGTGAAGCTTTCACTATTTCCTATGACATGATACTCTACACAGAAAACCCAAAAGACTCCCCCTCCACCAAACACTATTAAACTGATAAATGAATTCAGTAAAGTCACACAGAACAATATCAATGTATGGGAATCTGTTGCATTGGTATACAACATAACAAAGTAAGAGAAAGAAAAATTAAGGAATCAATCCCATTTAAAAATGTACCCCTATTACCTAGTAATAAACCTAACTAAAGAGGTGAAAGAACTGTACTCTGGAAACTATAAAATACTGATGAAAGAAATTCAAGATGACACAAAGAAATGGAAAGACATTTCAGGCTCACAGACTGGAAGAACAAGTAGTTAAAATGTCCATACTACTACTCAAAGCAATTTACGTATTTAATGCTACCCCTATCAAAACACCAAGAGCATTTTTCACAGAGCTAGAACCAGCAGTTCTCACATCTGCACTCAAACACAAAAGACCCCAAATAGCCAAAGCAATCTTAAAACAGAAGAAGCTGGTGGCATCACAATTTTGCACTTCAAGATCTATTACAAAGCTGTGATCATCAAAACAGTATGGTACTGGCACAAAAAGACATACAGATCAACGGAACAGAATAGAGAGCCCAGAAGCAAAGAACCTACAAGTATATGGTCAATTAATCTTCAACAAAGCAGGAAAGAATATCTACCAGGAAAAAGAATGTTTCTTCAACAAATGGTGTTGGGAAAACCGGACAGCAACATGCAAAAGAATGAAATTGGACTACTTTTTTACACCACACACAAAAATAAATTCAAAGAGGATTCAAGACCTAACTGTGAGACCTGAAACCATAAAAATCTTAGAAGAGAACACAAGCAGTAACTTCTTTGACATCAGTCTTAGCAGCATCATCTCGATATGTCTCCTGAGGCATGGGAAACAAAATAAAAAATAAACTACTGGGACTACCTAAAAAATGAACAGCTCTCTGACACTGATACTATATAGTTCATGCCATAAATACAGGTCTGCTGTACTATATGCTTAACATCATACAGCATAAAATTTAAGGAGTTTTAATAACCTCTTTATGAGTTCACTGTAAAACTCAGAAAAACACTTTCAGTACTGAAAAGGAAAGGATCTAAAGAACTCAATCTCAGGACCTAAAATCACTGTGTTGCTTAATTTCCTTTTGCTCCATTTTCTGTCATAGTGTCCTCTGAAGAACAGTCCTTGCATATCTGCCTATATGCTAATCTATTTGCCTATAATGAGGAACAGAAGGACAGAGAAAAGCACAACTAAAAGTAGGCATGAATAAATCCATGTAAACAAGGGAATGTCTTTTTTGAAACAATCTTAAAGGTTAAATTAGAAAAATTCCAATAGATTATTTTTGTAAAAGACCAGTTACAAAAGAGTAGAAAGGCACTCCAACATTAGCCATTCCAAGTGGGCCGCTCACTTCCACATCTCTTTTGTTACCTCCTCTCCTGTTACAGGAAGGTCTAGAATAGAAGCATTGTTCATTACTTACCAGCCCTCTAATTCCAGAAAAGTCGACCTCATAAAAGTTGGTTTCTTCTCTATGAAATGAAGTCGAGAAGTCTTATCTCTGGGTTTTCTTGAGATGTAAATGAGACAGTTCACTGGGACACAGTACGCAACTGCTGTCACTTTCCTTATTTTCTTTCAGGGAGAACTCTGTATTTTCCTTTTGGAATCATAATTTTAAAAATAGTACCCTGAGACTATTGTGCCTTATATCCTTGCAAAATAGAGTGAACGTGGGCAGAAATACATGAACAAACAAACACTCTCACCTTGGCTTTCTTCTCCCTGTCTGCTGGAGTGTCTGTCCAGACTGATCGATCTCCAGATTTGTCATCGGCCCTTCTCTTAAAAGTTCTGGGCCCCAGACCAAAGTCTTTCATTTCTGGAGGAAGCTCAGTCATCCATGACTCTCTTGTCATTGGTTTAGATGAATCCTTTAAGAGAAGTAAATAGTCAAAAAAAAGGTAGCCTAGACAGAATGTGTGTGTGTGTGTGTGTGTGTGTGTGTGTGTGTGTAAAATTCTCTATAAATGGCCATGTTTTTAAATTGAGGCTTTAAGGTTAAAAAATATACTTTAAGAGAAAGAATTTAATATAAATTGATACTTTGTCATATATGTTATAAATACCTTCATCTAATTTATCATTTTTCGGATTTTTTTACCTTTTGCCATACAGAACTTTTTAGATAGGCAAAATTGCCAGTCTTTTCCTTTACCAGCTTCTGGGTTACCTTGCTCCTAAATTTTCCTTATATACATACGTGCCTATATTTTCTTTCATGTCTATTTTTAAAATTTAGATTTTTAATTCACTTAGTCTATCTTTCAGAGTACAGTCTCTTTAAAACTTACATTGTCTCCTTTGGTCAGTTTCTCTTTCATTCGCTGGGCCCTTTTTTCAAACTCTGTTGTGACGCTATAGTTAACTGGTCCTTTGGCAGGCATTGGTCCAACAATGTCCTCATCTTCACTGCTATCTGTTTCCTTTTGAAATAAGACATTACCTTTAACCCAGGAACAGAGCTACAGGTTATAGAAAATGATCCTAAATTACTTAAAATTTTGCCGAAATTGATTACCCAGAGACACTGAAACAAAAATGCAAACAACATATTGCTAACCATTGAACAATGAGGAATTTTTCCTCATCTTCCTAAAGTTCACAATACAGAGACGACAAATCCACACAATGTGCATTGTCCCCGCCCTCCCCTGGTCATGGCAGACCTCATTAAATGATTTCAGCTTTTTTCCTGATGGACATAGATGTGGCCTCACAATTCTTCTCACAGTAATAGTCCAGGTAATTACTACTAGCTGGTCAGAGATGACACAAGTTGAAACCATTTTCGTTCCTGGTACAGAAAAAGCTCTCTGGAACAAGACACAGTTCTTGGAAGCTGTATGAGCCTTTATGACTCAGCAAGGTGCACGGAAATAAATGCTATACAACAGCTCACAAATACTGGCCCCAAAGAGTTAGCTTCGTTTTCAAAACACTCCCTTGACCCTAAACACGTAATAGTATTGGAATAAGTGAATTCAATTTGCTCTCAATAAATAAATCATCTGAATAAAGGGTTTGCATGTAAGACTCTGTGTTAAAATCTAGATACTCTAGGGCTTCAAGCAGTCCTTGGCCTCAAGGAAGAGGTAGGTTAAGATGAACAACAATAAGATATTTGTCCTCCAGCTTGGAGGGGCAGCTTCTTGCTTCTATTTTTTAAAAATTATCAGGATCAAGTTCATTTGTGTTGTTTACATTTTCCCCACTAGCTACTCGGTGGTAACTTTGTATCTGTGGTTTCTTCTCTGCACCCTTAAAGCAATTGCTATTGGTACAAACAATCAGATAATTACGTATTATCTCTCGGCTTACTCTAAATTACACACACACACACACACACACACACACACACACACACTTTCTCTAACTATGGACTTTGGTATACAATGCATCATTTGATCCTTATAACACAATTGTGAAAAGACATTATTATTCCTGTTTTCTTTTCCAGGAAACCTAGGTTTAGAGAAGTCTATTTAGGAAGGTTAAACAAATTGTTCAAGGTTACAAAACTGGTATTTAAGATGAAAATATTCTAAGATTAAGGCCAGTGTATGTTTTCTACTTATACTAGAGACTCTTCTCTATTTTTTAAAAAAATTTCACTTGTTAATGTTTAACCTTAAGTGTTTATAGCTCATCTCTATCAGGGTAAGCTCCTTGATGTCAAACATTATTATAAACATATTTATAGCCCTTACAAAATAATACTTGGTGACATAAAATGAGGAAATATAAAAGATACAATGAACTTTTACAACTATAAGAGGCATGACATTAAAATAGTATTAAAGTATGGGATAAGGGAATTTTATTTTTACTTCCATCTAACAAGAGATGATTTTATAAAGATAGAATTTGGCACATCTTGCATGTCTTGTTAGGATGATGCCTGGAATTTTTAGAAATAAAGATCACTTAGGGTGTTGGGAGTTATAAACTAAGGGAGCAAAATGAAAATCAGGCCCAACATACTAAAATGAAAAAGAGAAACTAGAATCATAATCCAAATCCAATCTAGATATATAATCATTTTGGTATCCTGGTTGATTTAAAACTAGGTGAATTATTTTATCTAGAAATACAATAGAAATCATATACCTTACTGGTTTATACTATGGGCTGCAGTTAGAACTAGTTTCAAGGCCTCAGTCTGCTATCGTATTAGCATGTAACCTCAGGAGTGCTATTTAGCCTTTTTAGGCCTTGGTTTTTTTTTTTTAAAGATTTTATTTATTTATCAGTGAGAGAGAGGGGGAGAGAGCGAGCACAGGCAGACAGAATGGCAGGCAGAGGCAGAGGGAGAAGCAGGCCCCCTGCTGAGCAAGGAGCCCGATGTGGGACTCGATCCCAGGACGCCGGGATCATGACCTGAGCCGAAGGCAGCCGCTCAACCAACTGAGCCACCCAGGTGTCCCAGGCCTTGGTTTTTTGTCTTTTATTTATGTATTTTAAGATTTATTTATTTGAGAGAGAGAGAGAGAAACAGAGACAGTGGGGGAGTGGAGGGGAGAGCAGAGGGAGAAAGAGAATCCTCAAGCAAACTCCCTGTTAAGTGTGGAGCCTGATGTGGGGCTTGATCCCAGGACCCTGGGATCATGGCCTGACCCGAAATCAAGGGCTGGCTGCTTAACTGACTGAACCATCCAGGTGTTCTGGCTTTTTGTCTTTTCAGATGGGGATTATAACAGCTCCAACTAGTAACTACTCTAAGAGAACCCTGTTTCTGTTCATCCTCTTAGGGGCCATGCCTTTCTCAGGAACCTGGGAACTTCTCTAACTCCTAGGGGGAAAATGTTGGTAATTCTAAGCCAGTCAGTTTGGTTGAATTCCTCTTGCCCAAATGACTAGCCAAGGCTTGGGCATATGATCCAATTCTGGCCAAAGAAACCTGAGGACAGGTCTACAGGAAACCTGGAAAGGTGTTCCTTCCTCTACAAAAGGGGCACAAGGTAAGATCATTCCCTCCTCTGTCTGAACATTGGCATGTGCATGGGAATCTTAGAACTTTGACAAGCTTCCTGGTATAATGAAGGGTCACCCTAAGAGGAATGAACATCCTGTAGAGGACAGAAAAGACGGGAAAAGCTGCAGTCCCATATCATTTAGGCTGCTCAACCAACCAACCTAGAATGACCCTAGTTGTATAGCTTTTATTACATATGAAACACATTCTTCTTATTTTGGGAATATAGATGGCCCAGGCAATTACATATACAGCCCATTTGCTAATAAAATAGGTTAGGACAAAGTTCCACGTTGAGTAGCATTTTCTGTTATTTGCAGTTAAAAGCTTTCTGGCTGACACTTCCTGACATTTCCCAGGATTGTTGTTTTGATTAAATTAAGTTTATGTGGTCTGGGAATATAATTAAGTCATGTAAATATGTTTATGTTGTGCTATGCAGTGTCAGACTTATGGCAAGTGCTCAAAGAATGCTAAATATTAGTACCATTACGTATATCTTAATTTAGGGGTATATGTTGTGAATAAGAGACTAAGAGAAGCCCCTCTTTGAAAAAGTAAAATATGAAAACGAGAAGTGTTTTTTGAAAAAGGTTTCATTGGAAGGAAATTATAAAGCAAGTAATTCAGAACCAAGAGTACAACCAAGTGCAACAGGTATGCGATGGTGTAAGCCCTGCCCTACCATTACCCCTCACCCTTTGCTAAGAGAAGCAGAAAATATAGAATAGATACCACCAGGGAATTAAACTATTCATCTGCTGTCTAGGTGAGTTAGGACAAAATTCCAAGCATGAATAAAACTGAATTATGCTTGAACAAATTTTTTGGAAAATGTAGTTCACAACTAACACTCATGTATCCTCACCCAAATCCATCAGCTGCTAACATTTTACCGTATTTATCTTTCTTTTCCCATTCCCTTGCCACTCTCTGTGTGAGGCAGACAGATAGACATATTGGGAATCATCTGAAAGTAGGTTATGGAGAGCATGAAACTTCCTTCCCACATTCCAAGGGCTGCAAGTTCTATTTCTCCAGGACTCCTTTTTTTGCAGAATGGAACCTGGAGGCTGTGGGTTTTATTCAGAGACTTCAATTCCCTCTGCTCTGCCTGCACAGCCGAAGCTACGGCTCTGGTCCCCAAGCCCAACTCTAGGGCTTATGACTGGCTTCCCTAAAACCACCCTGGTCCTCTGCTGTGTAAGCTTGTGTTTCCTGCTCTAGCTCTGAATTCTCACAATGTCACTAGCAGCTGTAGACTTCCCTTTCTTTCTTTGGAGCTTAGCTGTATATTAACTTTGTTGCTATTCCCCACAGCCTGGGCATTTCTTTGAGTTTGTGGCAGGGAGCCCCGAGCAGGACCCGCCAGCTCAGTCTTCCATGTGCCTGGAGGTACTTCCTCTGGTAATGTATTCTTGTATTTAGCAACCTTGCTAGAAAGATTTCTTATAGTTACACTAAATTTTTCAAAGATACTCACATGGCATCAGTAGTGAAGATGGTAAGAATGATGACAATGATGAGAGCTCTTGAAAGTTGAAAACCTACTGTTCTGACTTAATCCTTGTAACAGCCCTCTAAGATAAGGAAAACAACCGCACGATACTGATGTGAAACTAAGCTCGTCCAGGATTCCAAGCTCTGGTTGCTCTTGCCTTCTCTCTTTCTCCTCCGACTGCAATGGACTTCTTAAAACCTAACTCTCCCTCTCCACACTTTTTTGCCTTCAAAGAAGATATCTGTATGTTCTGGAACAATCTTTCCTGCCCTCTTTGCTGAGATATCTCCAACTTATCAATCTTTAGACATTTTCTCAGAGACAAAGACTTTTTCTCATTTCTTCAGATTAGTTTAGAGTCGTCCGTCATGGTTCCATTGTATTTCGTTTCACCTTTTGAATCACTCATAATGTTAGATTTTTGTTTAGTGTCTGTATTCCCCACTACATTGCAGGTGTGATTAGCTGGGACTATGTCTAACTTATTCATTCACTCAACAAACCCTTCTGAATGTCCACTAGAGAGAAGACAAAAATCTCTGTCCTCAATAGAGTCACATTCTAGTGGGCAGAGGTCATCAATAAATAAAAAGAAGCAGTAAAATAAATGGTGTCTGAGGTGGTGACAGATGCTTGGAGAAAATTAAAGGAGGGAAGGAGAGAGGAGTTAGGGGAAGAGGAGTTAGCAATTTTGGATTAGGAGATCAGAAATGACCTCATTAAGGTGACATTCCAGCCAAAAACTGATGTTCTGGGAGGCAAGCCACATAGATACCTAGGGGAAGACCATTTTGGAGAGACTTACAGGCATCAACACTCTGGGGTAGGAGCCTCCCCGGCCTCTGTGAGGAGGAACACCAAGGAGCATAGTGTGGTCGGATTAAAATAAGAGGGGACATCAGGGAGCTAAAGGAGACCAGACTGTAGAGGGGGCCCTGGGCTTTGGCTCTTATGCAGAGACAGGAGGAGCAATCCGATGGTTTTGGGTGTGAGTGACACGATCTGACTTCATTTTATCTGGGCCACTCTAGCGGCTGTGTTGAGAAGAGGCAGCAGAAAAACCAGGGATAAAGTATTAAGACCAACAAAACAGGGGAAGTATGATGTTGACTTAGACCAGGGTGACTGCAGAAATGGTTGGATTGTGGTTATCTTTTGAAGGCAGGACAATAGGATTTGTTGACAGACTCACTTCTGTGACTATGTGCCTGATACATTGTAGGTGCACTATAAATATCTGTTGAAGGAATGAGTAAACGACTCTGAAGTTCATGGTTTTAACCACTGTATTTTATTTTCCTTAGTAGCAACCTCAGTGTAACTGCTGAATTCTCAGTAGAGATGAATATACAGGAAGCTACTGGAGAATAACAGACCAAACAGGTGATCTAAAATCTTAAGAACCGGGTTTAAGGGGCACCTGGTGGTTCAGCTGGTAGAGTGACTCACTCCTGATTTCGGGGTTGTAGCTTCAAGCCTGAATTGAGTGTAAAGATTACTTTAAATTGTAAACAAAAGAAAACAAAAACTGGGTTTAAGCTGTGGCTTTGATAAATATAAACTGCAACATTGGTAAATTACCTAACTTCTCTGTTTTTTAGCAACTGTAAGATGGCAGATCATATTTATTGCATATGGTTGCAGAGAAGATAAAAATAATACTCACCCATAGATGGGGAAAGAGCATTACAAGTTATAAAGTACTCTACAAATCTCAGCTATTGATAAGGACCAGGCCTCTAACAAGAAAACAGCTTTTGTACTTGACTCTTTATAAAATCATCTGACCTATCTTTTCATAACATCACTTAACTCCCAGCTTTGTTATATACCGGCACTATAGCTGTATACGTAAGAGCTGATTTCAAGTCAAAGATCATGGTCAACAAATTCCTCAGCTTCCTCTTTTTCAGGTCAAATCACAATGATTCCTTAAACTTTTCATCATGTTCTATTTCCTAGCACTTTAAAGCTTCCCTTCAAAGATGAGAAGGATGAATAAATAACATCCTTGTCATCATGTAACTGTCTTGTTATTTTTGTAACATCTCCATTTTGGGACAAGCTTTTGATTTCATCTCTGTACCTTACAATCCTAGATTCAGGCTAACAGGGCTGCATATTCGTTACATTTGAGCCAAATGAATACAGTTATTACTTTGTAAAGTCTTGAGTTTGCTACATCTTATTCTTTAGCCAAAAATTTTCCAAACCTCAGAGTTGAAATATGATGATACTTGTTGTCCTGGATCATCTCTGCCTTTGTCACTTTTCTGAGTAGATTTAATAAAACCAGGTGGTAGTGCAGGACCTATTATAGGCCTGAAAAATAAAATGTACCTTTAGCATTCTCCCTGACTTTAAAAAGCAGTTTTTAGAATAAAAGTTCACAAAGCCAAAATATAACAAAATGTTGAAAATAACAAAATAACAAAATGTTCAAAGCCAAAATATAACAAAATGTTGAAAACAAGAATTTTATTTAACATATTTTTATTTTATAACCTAGTATTTTTCCACTTAGTAGTATCTTTAAAAAAAATCTAATTTTCTCCTTTTTACTTTCTATTTGTTAGCCAATGCTAAGATATTAAACCAGTAATTCCCAATCTTTGTGGCACTGGTGTATGCCACTTCCTAAAAGAACTACATTAAATAGAAATACCAATTTTTAAAAAAGTCCTTATTAAGAATTGAAGCCTGTGTAGATCTTTTTCTGTTTTGTGCTTTGGCTTTCACTTTTGACTGTCATTGTCCACCGACACATTTTTCGGGGGCGATCTAATTATAGTCAGAACTCCTTAAGTAGAAATTGAGTTCTAAGAATGTAAACAGCACACGCATACAACGGAAGTTGGCAATTAATGGTTATGTGTGCCAAGGTAGTATAAAAATCTAAACACTGTCCTCACTAATGATCCAACAATGACGTGGAGCTCTACAAGAATGAATGTAAGTCTACAAGAATGAATATAAGTCACGTGAGACCTCCAGACAAGGGAAAAGGTGCTGTGCTAACCACATTTCAACTAGAGCACCTTTCTGTTCCTTCAAACAACCCTGGTTGGTGTAAGTCATTCCATTTTCTAGGTTAGCAAAATCATACCCAAGGATATCACAAATAATTAAGTGGCTGAGCTAGAGTTTAAACCATGGTCTCCTTGATGCCAAAGTTCATTTTCTTTTCTTTTCTTTTTTTTTTTAAGATTTTATTTATTTATTTGACAGACAGAGATCACAAGTAGGCAGGCAGAGAGAGAGGGGGAAGCAGGCTTCCCGCTGAGCAGAGAGCCCCATGTGGGGCTCGATCCCAGGACGCTGGGATCATGACCTGAGTGGAAGGCAGAGGCTTTAACCCACTGAGCCACCCAGGCGCCCCCCCAAAGTTCATTTTCTTTCAAGCTGCCCCACTGCCACATTTCTGAGGGAACTGACATCATTCCAAATGCGAAAAGCGCCTAAAATCTCATCATTCCAAATGAGAGAAAGCCTTACATCAGGGAAAAAATAACAGACAAGATATTTTCTCCTCTCTTTTGAGCTTTTCAGTTTCTTCATTCTTTCTTTCATACCAACATTCTCCCCCGAGATGTCACTGTGCCAGGATTACCAACCAACATGGCACTGAAGTCCTGAGCTGAATTTTCCAGGTTGTACTGAGTTCAACTAGAGCCTCACAGGCAAGCTTCTTGGCAGAGGAAAAACGCTACCAGGAGAAGATCTGGGTTCTGATCCTGGCCATTTAATAGCCAAAATACAACTCTCAAGAAAGAAATTGCTCTACACCTAATAATGTGTTTTCTTTTTTTTTTTTTTTTTTTTTAAAGTTTTTTTTTTTTTTTTTTTTTTTTAATTTTTTTTTTTTTAAAGATTTTATTTTTTTTTTTGACAGAGGGAAATCACAAGTAGATGGAGAGGCAGGCAGAGAGAGAGAGAGGGAAGCAGGCTCTCTGCTGAGCAGAGAGCCCGATGCGGGACTCGATCCCAGGACTCTGAGATCATGACCTGAGCCGAAGGCAGCGGCTTAACCCACTGAGCCACCCAGGCGCCCCAATAATGTGTTTTCTTGAAAGGAATATTGTGCCCCAGTGGTCAGCAAATTTTCTGTAAAAGGCCATATAGAGGACATTTTAAGCTTTGAGGCCACCATTGGGACTTGTAGGCATGCTTGTCTTTGTTTTTTCAGTGACCATTTAAAGATTATTCCTGACTTGGGGGCCATACAAAATCAGTGGAGAGTTTATCCCTGTTAATTCTAAAAAGACCAAAGTAATATGAAAATTGGAGCTGACGAATGTGATTACAAAGTTTGAAAGTAAAATGTACAATAGCCCCTTCTATTTGCTCTTGTATATGAGTAATAACGTTCTGAAGTATAAACAATTTGGTGTACAATTTCATATTCAGCATTTAAAAATTATACAATTCCAAGAAGATAGGAATCAATACTTACTATATACTCACTTGGGGCTAGGTATCACGTAAGAGACATACACACATGTGTATATGTATGTAAATATGAAATCTCAATCATCGCAACAATTTTGAAAGGTACTTGTTGTTATCCTATTTATCAGATGGCAAATTTGAGGTACAGAAAAGTCAGTCAAACTGTTAAACGTGGCATACAGGAATTGTTTCTTCTATCACCAAAAAACTGAAAAAGTGTCTGATATTAAAAGTCAAATACCAGGATTCCAGCCCCAGGCCAGACAGGACACTCCCTATGTGTGCAACCTTAACTATTTAAAAAAGGGGGGAAGAAGGATAATGTTCCAATCAATCTACTACAAAACACTCTTGTGAACATCACCTAAGAGATGCAAAGTTTTTTTTTATAAACCACAAAATTTTTATATAGAATGAAATAGTCATTTTTGTTATAGGAGACAATTACTTTTCCCTATGCATTTCATATGTTACCTAAGTCTGTAAGTTAAACAACAATTTTGGACAACTCTTTAGTGAATTAACAAACACCAATTGAAATATTCAGACAAGACAGGCTTGAACTATCACACATTATCACCTTGGAGGAGAATCATCCTGCTTTTTAAATCCAGGAGGAAGAGCTGGTCCAAAAAACCCTTCATCATCATCGTCGTCGTCATCTTGATTTCTCCTCTGTTTTCTAAAAATACAGTAGCGCAACTTTATGCAAATGTTTTTCACAGAGAAGTTTTGAGTTTTAAAGGAAGCCATTAACTCCCAACTAGTTGTATGAATGCTGATAATAAATACTAACAAATTAATCTTGCCCAATAACAGCAAATGGATACCACAGTAGATCTTACACTAACCTTTTCTTGGAATTTATTTTTGGTCTAGAATAGAGACTGGTTAATTCTCTCTGGTGGGAATACTTTATCAGTTTTCTATATTTTCTACAGTGTTAATTCAAGATTCCACTTGCTGAGGTTTTGAACAGTCTACATGCTGAAAATTTTGGAGAAAAAAGTTCATGATTCTCCATTTTAATCTCATTCAGGAAGGGTTTTAACTTGCTATTTCTGTCCATAATCTTTAAAATGCATAAAAAAAACCTTGCAACCCAATACTAAACAAAGATTCCACTTCTTATTTACATGGATCTATGGTAAGTAAGATTGTTAGAGGGAAGTCATTCATTTACTTAAGCAAAAACCATCCACTGTAGAAAAAATTTTTAAAAGAAATGCTATGGCTTATTTAGAATATTTAGTCATTGCAGCAATACTTTCAGGAAAAATCCTTTCAATAAGAATTTAATCAAAATCCTAGGTATCTCCACAGCTATCTGCTACTAGAATAAATTTCTTTCTCCACAGCATAGTTCATGAGGCAATGCTGTGTGAAAGGATTTCTTCTTCTGCTGTAAAAATACAGATATGTTGTTCTCTGACTAGCTATCTGTTTCAGCCAATGTATGCTAGATTTGAAGCTTGGTTTATCATTTAATTTAAGTGACCGACCTTGCCACTGGACCACTGTCATCGTCTTCAGATTCTTGATTTTCTTCATATAATGAACTACTGTCCTCATCACTGTCTGAGGACTCCGAGCTACTGCTTTTATAATTAGGGGGCAGAGCTGGTCCTGCAACTGAAGAAAATTTCTTGTGTAAGTCCTAAGTGGCCACAACTGTTTCAATGAACCCCCTAGCTGGGATCTTATATCTTCTCTTCTGAAATTCACAGCACCTGTGGGCTATTACTTATTAGGAACATTTAATCTCATTTGTCCCTGTTTTGTATGTTGTGGTTTTGTCTTTCCAACTACAGAAAGACAGCAATCATGGTTTACGTAGTATAAGATTCACAAAAAAATTAATATACCCAAACTTGTAACTGTAACAATGGCATATAACTTCCCTGACATCTTACAATTTTTGCATTGGTTCCAATTTTGGTTGGTGCAACTGCCAAGATAGTTTCACGAGTTTTTGCTCCTACAGACAGCATTTGATAGGCAATATTTACGTCACGGTGCTAACCAAGCAACAAATTTGCCATTCCATACTCTAAAAATCAATAATCAAGACTATCCATTCTGGTTTATGATTAAGAACCACCACTTTAAAAAGTATCTTTACTGGCATCATCATACTTCCCAGTTTTGTTTTGTTTTTTTAAGATTTGTTTATTTATTTGAGAGAGAGGGAGATAGCACAAGCAGCGGCATAGGGAGAGGGAGAAGGAGAAGCAGACTCCCCTGCTGAACATAGAGCACACCTCGGGGCTTGATCCTAGAACCCTGGGATCATGACCTGAGCTGAAGGCAGATGCCCAACTGACTGAGCCACCCAGGCATCCCTGTTTTCTTTTTGAGATGATTTTTCAAGCTGAAACAAAAATTAGTGTCACTTTAAGCTTTACTGCTTACTAGTAAAGACACAGAGAATGAGGCTACACCAGGATGTTGATGCTGGGGATGGGGGATGGGGATTTTCTGGAACCACTCACCACAATGACTTGCTCTCACTCTACAACTTAGCAAAATTACAAATTACTGTATAATGCCATTGCATGATGTCACGTCATACCTGTCTATACTGAACCTGAGCAGTGACGCTAAAACTCTGCTGCCATAGTTCCCAAACCTGGATGCTTATCACAACTGCCAAAAAATCATATATATATATATATATACACACATATGTATATATATATATATAATATCTATCTATGTATCTACATATGTATATTTATGCATGCATGCCCTAAGCCAGAATATCTTTTAAAAAAATTCCTGGGCCTTTTCCACAGAGATTCTGATTCAGCTGGCCTGGAGTAGGGCCTGAAAATATGATTTTCCAAAGAACTTTCCTGGCATGCTAGTCATTCAATATTAATAATAGCAAAAACTTGAAAATAATAAATAAAAGAGAAAAAATATGTCTTGAGTTCTGATATGTGATGCACTTTTACCCACAACCCTGAGATTAAGAGTCATATGCTCCACTGACTGAGCCAGCCAAGAGCCCCTTCTATGCCCTATTTTCAGAAATTCACATGCAAGGGGCACTTGGGTGGCTTAGTCAGTTAAGTGTCTGATTCTTGATCTCGGCTCAGGTCTTGAGGTCAGGGTTGTGAGTTAGAGTCCTGCATTGGGCTCCATGCTGGGTGTGGAGCCTACTTAAAAAAAAAAAAAAAAGATTCACATGCATTACCATTAACTTATTTAATTCTAACAACAACCCTATTAGGAAGTATTATTATTTCTACCTTTCAGATAAGGAAACTGAGGCAGAAAGCAACTTGCCCAACTTCACACAATTAAGTACAGGAGTTGGGATATGGACCCAGGAGTCTGATTTCAGAGCCTCTACCCTTAATCACTATACTAGGCAACATTCAATGAAGAGTCAACATCCATCCATCCAACAAATACTTACTAAGTAAATACTCCTACAAAAACAATATAAAAAGGAAACAAATATAAAGAGTGACTGTAAATATGTGGGAAAGGAATTTTAAAGACAGAGGTCAGGGAAGGCCTTTCAGAGAAAACATCTGAATGGAAACTTAAATGATGAGATGACAGTGGCCACCAAACCATCTGAGGAAAGAACAGTCTAGACAGAGAAAGAGCGACTGCAAAAATCCCATCATGGAACTAAGATTGATATGCTTGAAGGACAAGCCAAGTCAGCAAAATGACAAGATAAGGCTGGGATAAAGGGGCCAGACTGTATGCTCTGGAGTCAACTCTTTGGCTTTGCATTCCAGCTTAGCTGCTAACTAGCTATGTGATTTGGATATTATTTATGCATTAAAGATTTATTTATTTATTTGAGAGAGAGAGAGATAAAGAGAGAGCATGTGCAAGTGGGGGGAGGGGTGAGGGAGAATCTCAGGCAGACAGTCCCTGCCCCACATTGAGTGGCAGTCCAGTGTGGGACTTGATCTTACCACCCTGAGATCAGGACCTGGGCTGAAACGAAGAGCTGGTCACTCAGCCCGCTGGGGCCACTGGGGTGCCCCTGGATATTATTTAACCAACCTGTGTTATACTCTTGATCTGTAATATGAGGTTAATAATACTCCCAATCTCAAAAGGCTATTGTGAAGATTACGTCAATTAACACACGCAAAGCATCTTACACAGTAGCTGGCATCCACTAAGCACTCAACAGATACTAATATGAGATGTGGTAAGGAGTTTGGGTTTTAATGATAGGCAGTCACTGAGAGGTTTTAAGTCTGGAGAGACATAATCTGAATTACATTTTTTTAAAATACCTGTTTGCTTATGGACAATAGACTGGGGGATTGGGAGTAAGGGAGATGAGTTAGAAAGCTGGCAAGAAATAATTTGATTTGCAACATAATTTGAAGGAAGGGCAAAGAGGACTTGCTAATGGTCTGGATGGGAGAAGTGACCCCCCCCCCCCAAAAGGACTTGAGGCCTTTTGGCTGGAACCGCCATCTTCCAGTAATTCACCAAAATGACCAACACAAAGGGAAAGAGAAGAGGTACCCATTATATGTTCTCTAGGCCTTTTAGAAAACATGGAGTTGTTCCTTTGGCCACATACATGCGAATCTACAAGAAAGGTGATATGGTGGACATCAAGGGATGGGCACTGTTCAAAAGGGAATGCCCCACAAATGTTACCATGGCAAAACGGAAGAGTCTACAATGTTACTTCAGCATGCTGCTGGCATTGTTCTAAACAAACAAGTTAAGGGCAAGATTCCTGCCAAGAGAATGAATGTACACATTGAGCATATTAAACATTCAAAGAGCCGAGGTAGCTTCCTGAAGCGTGTGAAGGAAAATGAGCAGAAAAAGGAGGAAGCCAAAGAGAAAGGTACTTGGGTACAACTGAAGCGTCAGCCTGCTCCGCCCAGAGAAGCACACTTTGGAAGAACCAATGGAAACGAGCCTGAACTGCTGGAACCCATTCCCTATGAATTCATGGCATGACAAATGTAAAGAAAATAAAAGACCTCAAGACTGTGGGGGCGGGGGGAGGACTTGAGGTTGAGTCTTAGGTTTCTGGCCTGAGTGGCCAGCCAGGAGGATGGTAACGCTATTTGCTAATATGGGGAAGACTAAGAGGAAGGCAAGTTTGGGGGAAGTGTCAAGAATTTGTTTTCCACATCTTTTTTTAAAAAGCTTTTTTAAAAAAAGTTTATTTATTTAAGTAATCTCTTTACTCAACAGGGGATTTGAACTCATGACCCTGACATCAAGATTCACAAGTTCTTCTGACTTAGCCAGCGAGGTGCCCCCAAGAGTTTGCTTTTCACATTTTAAGTTTAACATGACCACTAAACATGTCAGTGGCACTACCAGTGGTATCTGGGTTTACTGGTATTAAGCTGAGGGAAAAAGGGCCAGTTTTGGAACATTTGGTCTATTTCTGAACATTTTTTTCCTATCCCCTCTTCATGTATTTCTACAGAAGAAATACTCAAGGGGTCACCTAGGTGGCTAAAGCCTCTGCCTTCGGCTCAGGTCATGATCCCAGAGTCCCGGGATAGAGCCCTGCATCAGGCTTTCTGTGTGGCGGGGAACCTGCTTCCTCCTCTCTCTCTGTCTGCTCTCTGCCTACTTGTGATCTTTGTCTGTCAAATAAATAAATAAAATCTTTTTTTTTTTTTAATACTCAATACACAGTAAGTTGACTTAAAATCCAAATTTTTGTTTTTAAAAATCTGATGCATTTTTTTCAATATTCTTCTGTATGTCATTAAATAAAGGTAGGAATTTTACCACATGCTACACTAGTAATTCAGCATGCCTAGAAAAGGACAATCAAGCAGCAAAAGAGGAAAACATTAAGAATTAAGGGACAGGAACCATATCTCCAACTCTTTTTTTAAAAAGATTTTTAATTTTTTTGACAGTGAGAGACACACTGAGAGAGGGAACACAAGCAGTGGGAAAGGTAGAGGGAGAAGCAGGCCTCCAGACAAGCACAGGGCCTGACGCGGGGGCTCGATCCCAGGACCCGGGATCACGACCTGAGCTGAAGGCTGATGTCCAACGAGTCACCCAGGCATCCCTCTCCAACTCTTGTTTAAGATTGACTGCATAGTTAGTAGGTAAGTGTTCCCCAACTATACATGGAGACTGTATCTGACTTGCAAGCTTAATGATTAATGTCTTTAATAATTTCTAATTATCTTTTATGTATATTAATTCCTAGGGAAAACACCTTTTAGACTATAATAAGAAGGGGAAGATACCACCTTCTATCAATAACCCTTTCTTCAAAATTCTAGAGGTCACGGCTGCACCATGAAAATGACTATGAAAATTTCCCTTTCATAGAGATTAGCTCTAATCTCTTCCTCTTCATTCTATGTATTAAAGATTTTTTTTTCCTGTCTCTCTCTCTTTTTTCTCTTTTGCTTCCATCTTTTTCTTATATGAGAGTGTTACCAATGTAATTTGTCAACTTGACACTAACTGGGTAATTTTGGATTGGTTTGGATTAAGGAAAGATTTTATGGGGAGCCTGGCTCAGTCCGTAGAGCACATGTCTCTTGATCTCAGGGTTGCAGGTTCAAGCCTCATGCTGTGTGTAGAGATTATTAAAAAATAAAATCTTGAGGGGTACCTGAGTAGCTCAGTCAGTTGGGCGTCTGCCTTCGGCTTGGGTCATGATCCCAGGGTCCTGGGATCAAGTCCCCCATCAGGCTCTCTGCTCAGCAGGGAGCCTGCTTCTCCCTCTCCTCCCCACCTGTGCTCTTTCTTGCTATCTCTGTCTCTCTCTCTCAATAAATAAATAAGATCTTTAAAGAAAAAAAATCTTAAGAAAAAAGATTTTACTATTCTTTTATACAGTTCAAATGATTAAAAGACTAAATGGTCTAAATAGGTGCTGTCCTTGGTTTTATAACTAACAGATAAATTTGCCTTAAATTTTTAAAGAAACAAGTGTGGTATATAAAAAAGAGCATAGTTAAATAGATGGAGATAAAACTCATCTGAGAAGGATGCAAAGCCTTATTTTTGAAAAATGATCACAGGAAAAATACTGTAAAAGAGTGGGTTGTATCAAAGGAAATACCTATTATATAATGAAGGAATAGAATATTAAGAGACAGTGACCTAAAAAGGAAAAAGAATATTGAAAATGTAAGTTGGTATAAGCCACTATAAACTTTCTAATAAAATTAAGGACACACCTGGCTTCAGTCTTTCATAGGTATTCTTCTTTAGGATTTGTCTCGAATTTGTCTCAAAATTATTTTAGGCACTTGTAATGAACTAGTTCATCTCTGTCCTAAAACAGTAATGCTATATTAGAATTATTAAAGTAGATCTCTCATTGCAATGGTAATTTTACAAACAGATAATTAATTCCATGAGAATAGGGGTTATGTTTCATTATTTTTCCCTTGTAACATCTGTAATGCAAAACTATGCACAGAAAAAATATATTCAGTATAGTAAATAAAACCTCGTTACGGGGCACATGGGTGGCTCAGTTGGTTAAACATTCAACTCTTGACTTCTGCTTGGGTCATGATTGTAGCGTCATGAGAATGAGTCCTGCATCGGGCCCACACTGGGCTTGGAGCCTGCTTGGGATTCTCTCTCTGTCCCCCTCTGCTCCCTGCCCCAACCAAATCCTCATGTACACACCCTCTCTTTCTCTTAAAGAAACAACCTTCATTACAGATTAGCAATGGATTCTGATGACAGGAAACACTAACTCAGAACCCCAATTAAACGAAATGTTATTCCCACCAAAAGTAATCCCATTCTTCTCATTAGTAGGCTTATACATACAATAAAATTGTACTCCTTTATGTTTTGGATTTCAACAAAAATTATGAAAATTTGTTTTCTCTCTTATTGTATACATACTTTCACACTAATCTTGATTTTTACCTGCAAAGTCTAAAATGTTTGCTATCTGGTCCTTTATAGGAAAAAAGACTGCTGATCCTGGGGCATCTGGGTGGCTTGGTCTGTAGAGTGTCTGACTTCAGCTCAGGTCATGATGCCGGGGTTCTGGGATGGAGCCCCTTTGCCTGGCTCCCTACTCAGCAGAAAGCCTACTTTTCCCTCTCCTTCTGCCTGCTGCTCTGCCTACTTATGGTCTCTCTATCAAATAAAGAAATAAAATCTTAAAAAAAAAGATTGCTGAACTTGTGACAAGATTGAGCCTGGAAATATCATTAAGAACCCAATTCAGTCTTTTGTAGAGAATAGTTACGTCAGAGAATGTTTCCTGGAGAAAGTGATGGTTGGGATGGGGCTGAAGGATTCAAGTGACTTAGCTGGTGAGGCTTGCCGGACGCACCATCCAGGCAGAGGCAAAAGGATCTCTAAAGAACTGGAAACACAAGGGCCTATCACATTTAGAAAAACTGGAAGTGTGATCAGGGACTGGCACCAAGAATGGATAGAAAGGAGGCATCCATGGGGTTCAATGTTGCAGTGGGGTCAAGCACGGTCAGGACTAAAAAGAGTGCCTTGGATTTAGCAAAATGTGTGAAAAACAATTGGTGGGTGGTCTTCATTTACTTTCACTGTGAAATCAGTGGACTGCCAAGAACAGAAGCCAGAATGTAGTGGGTTAAGAAGGTACAACGCAGGGGGTAAGGAGAAAATGGAGAGGATCCAGAGAGAAAGAATACTAGCTACAGGGGGATGTAGAGTAGAATTTTCATAAAGACAAGAAAGATTGGAATGCTTTGGTCAAATGCTGTGGGCACGGAGCCCTGAGAACAAATAAGGCAAGGGATTCAGAGTAAAAATGGAAGGATTTAGCCTTAGAAGCCGATAGTGTACAGTTTCTACTGTAATCAAAGAGATGACATATGGGGCATAGATTCAGGAAAGTTTTAGGCACACTTACAGAAAATTAAGGAAGATCTTTTAAGATGGGATTTACTCCTTCAGCAACATAGAGGGAAAGATAGTCTCAGGGAAAAAAAAAAAAAAGAGGCTTTTAAAGAACCACAGTTGATAATGGGGAAAGAGCTGCACAGGGAAACCTCTGAGGACTGCTGGGCAGAGCTGAGAACCCAGCTGGGGAGGAGACTGTAATTTTTAGTAACATTAGCCTGTGGAGGTCTGAGGTTTTTTCCAGCTGCATTTGGAGGACTGGAGGTAGGCTCACAAGAGGTCAACATTTGGATTTATCCAGAGCTGGGTTTTTGCCAGATGGGTTTAACAGAATCCTGAATGGGTAAGGCAGTTGAAAATATTACAAGAGCGTGGATGAAGTGATGCATTGTGAGGTCTAGGTCTGGGGGCAGAAGTGATTAAAAGAGGGAGGCCAAAAAGGACAGAGGGCAGAGATGGCATAGCTTCATGAGGTTTTAAAACAAAAATTAAAAAACAAAACAAAACAAAACCAAGCAAGTGTAACAAGAAGTGAGAATGATGGCTGAATGAGGGATTCTTGCTCTGAATGAAATTTGAATTTAAGTTTTCAGAGATGAAAGAGTCCAGTGTGTGATTACAAATACAGCTGAAATTAGTGGAGGAATCTGGGGTTGGAGTCAAAAGAGCCAAGGCTCCACTTAACTTCCACAAAACAGCATCTGGAGTATATGGACTGGTCTTGAGAAAACATCTCCCCCTTGAGTTTTTCTAATGACATGATCTAAGGGGACATTTTCCAGCATTCAATATTCTAGAGTATTTGAATAAAGTTCATTTGTTCCATCTCAGATCTGTGTGCTCACTCCCTCCTCCGAATCCTGTCAGTGATCTCTCTCCGGGAAGTAGCTAAGTACGAGAACACAGGGCAGATATCCGACTGGGTCTAAGAATTCCCACCTGAGGAAAATTCTGGCACATGCTGCAACATTGACAAAACCTGAAAACATAGTGGTAAGTGAAATAAGCCAGTCACAAAAAGAAAGATACTGTATGATTCCACTTACTTTTTTTTTTTTTTAAAGATTTTTATTTATTTATTTGAAGAGAGAGGGGGAGAGAGAAAGCATACCAGTGAGAGGAGGGGCAGAGGGAGAAGAAATTGAGGCAGAGCCCCAATGTGGGGCTGGACCCAGGACCCCAGGATCATGATGTGAGCTGAAGCAGACTTTTTTTTTTTTTAATATTTTATTTATTTATTTGACAGACAGAGATCACAGGTAGGCAGAGAGGCAGGCAGAAAGAGGAAGGGAAGCAGGCTCCCACCCGAGCAGAGAGCCCGATGCGGGGCTCGATCCCAGGACCCTGGGATCATGACCTGAGCTTAAGGCAGAGGCTTTAACCCACTGAGCCACCCAGGTGCCCCCTGAAGCAGACTTTTAACTGACTGAGCCACCCAGGTGCTCTTGTATGATTCCACTTATACAAGAGACCTAGAGTAGTTAAATTCATGGAGATAGAAAGTAGAATGGTGATTGCCAGGGGCTGGAGGAAGTGGCACCGGGGACTCACTGTTTAATGGGTACAGAGTTCAGTTTTGCAAGAGGAAAAGTGTTCTGGAAATGGATAGTGGTGTACATTGTACATTGTACATTGTACAATGTAAATGTACTTAATGCTTAAAAATGGTTAAAATGCTTAAAAACGGTTAGCATGGGATATGTTATGTGTATTTTATCAGAATAAAAAAGTAACTAGATGCATATATATGGTCACATGATATATAAAGAAGGTGACATTACAGTATCATGAAGAAGGGAGGTTGATGACCAATTGGATATCTGTAAGGAAAAATATAAATCTTCACCCCTATCTCACACCATACAGAAATATCAATTCCAGATGAACTGCAAATATAAATGTGAAAGCTAAAACAATAATGCTTGTAGGATAAAATGAAGAACAACTCTGTAACCTTAGAGGAGGCAAGGACTGCTTAAATAGGGTACAAAAAACTCGAACCGTAAAAGAAACCCCCCCAAATCAGAATATGTTAAAATTAAAAACTTCTGTTCAACAAAACATACTAATGAGAGAGTGAAAAGGGAAGCCAGAGAATTAGAGGAGATACCTGCAACACACGTAACTGAAAAATGATTTGTTAAGACTATATAAAGAACTCAATAGGTCAGTAAAGGCGGACAAATCAGTGGAAAAATGAACAAAAGACTAACACACATCAGCGTTTCCAAAAAATAAAACAAAACAAAAACCCAACAACAAACAAATGAAAAGGTAGTGGACTTCAATTTGTTATCATAGACCCGCAAATTAAACTATCTTAAGACACTGCTACAAACCATCAGAGACAACTAAGTGAGAATATGGAATCATTAGAATTCTTACCCAGGCTGGTGGGAGTGTAAATTGGTACTACTTTGGAAACTGTTTGGCAAGCTGGACCGATGCATGCCCAATGATCCAAAAATTTCCAAAGGAATGCAACACGTGCTCACTAAAAGACATGTTCTATAACGCACAGCAGGGCGCTGTTAACTGCCAAAAGAGGGAAACTACTCATATGTCCATCAGGAGTAAAATGGGTGGGATATTGCAGAACATTCACATAATAGACTGCTAGACAGCAGTGACAATAACCAATCTGCAGTAACACCCACAATAATTCATCAACATGATGAATCTCACAAAATAATGTTATGCCAAAATATGAAGCCAGTTACAAGGGAGTTCATATTGTATTTTTCCATTTACATAAAGCACACAAAACCAATCTATGGTAAGTCAAGACAGTCATTCCCCTTTGGTTGAAAGAGGGATGGGGAGGCAGATAGTGCCTGGAAGAGGGCAATAAGGGAATTTCTATGATGTAACCAAGTGTATTTCAAGGATATTGGTACTGATAAACTTAAGAAACCAGACAAAAGAATAATGAGATAAGAAATATCTCAAGATGGGGTACCTGGGTGGCTCAGTGGGTTAGGCCTCTGCCTTTGGCTCAGGTCATGATCTCGGGGTCCTGGGATCAAGCCCCCATCGGGCTCTCTGTTTGGCGGGGAGCCTACTTCCCCCTCTCTCTCTGCCTGCCTCTCTGCCTACTTGTGATCTCTCTCTGTCAAAGAAATCTTTTTTTTTTTTTAAAGATTTTATTTATTTATTTGACAGAGAGAGATTACAAGTAGGCAGAGAGGCAGTCAGAGAGAGGAGGAAGCAGGCTCCCTGCTGAGCAGAGAGCCTGATGTGGGGCTCGATCCCAGGACCCTGGGATCATGACCCGAGCTGAAGGCAGAGCCTTTAACCCACTGAGCCACCCAGGCGCCCCTGTCAAATAAATCTTAAAAAAAAAAAAAAATCTCAAGATTTTTTGGCCAACAGTTATAGTATCAGTCATCCAGGAGGTTATGAAGGGAACGGAATTATAGTAGGGGGGATTTTAGGTGTTAAAAAGAACATGCTGTGCATAAGAGATTGTGTTTGGTGAGCAAGTGGCCATCAAATATCTACTGAGGATCTTTTATGTGCCAGGCAGGGTAAAACTTGGTCAAGATAGAGGGGAGTACCTACACACACAGTGCAAAGTGCTGAGGGTGGGGGTGAGAAGAGAAGGAATACACAAAAGAAATAAACACAAGAGAGTAGACAAAGAAAGGAGTACCTGCAATAAATGCTGCAGAATGATGGAAGCCAATCATTATTAAAGTATGTATTTGGGAGATTAGTGGTTATTTAATGCAAATCCTACCTTGGTTTAAGATCAGGGAATATGGTGAACCAAAAACAACATACATGTAGAAACCCAACTAAAAAACCTGGTTAACCCCACTTTTCTTCAACTTTAGTTGAATGGTCCTTCCTTGCTAAAAATAAACATGACTTGTTGGCAGTTTTAAAAGAAGGGAGATCTGGAAGAGAATCTCTAGGTGGGAACATGCCTCTACCAATTCCCGTATCGCCCCCCTCCCCCAGTCAAAGAATGAAAATTAGATTAAGAAATTGGAGGGTTAGGGGAGTTTGGGTGCCTTCTGCTGGGGTCATGATCTCAGGGTCCTGGGATCCAGCCCTACATCGAGCTCCCTGCCCAGAGGGGAGTCTGCTTCTCTCTCTCCCTCTGCCTCTCCCCTTGGCTTGTACTCTCTCTCCCTTTCACTCACTCTCTACTCTTTCTCAAATGAATAAAATCGTAAAAAAAAAGAAAAAAAGAAAAGAAAAGAAAAAAAAGAAATGGGTGGGTTGGTTTTCCAATTTTACTCTTTTCCAACTTTGGTGTCAATCCCAGTGTACAAATTAGAGCAAACATTAAAGGAGATAGAAAGCATTTATTTGGTAAGTGCTCACTCTGTTAAACTAGAAGATCATACTGCCATGGTGAGGCAGATATGTCACAGATCATTTTAAAAAAGTATATTAAAGGGGCGTCTGGGTGGCTCAGGGGTTAAAGCCTCTGCCTTCGGCTCAGGTCGTGATCCCAGGGTTCTGGGATCGAGCCCCACACCCGGCTCTGCGCTTAGCGGGAAGCCTGCTTCCCTTCCTCTCTCTCTACCTGCCTCTCTGCCTGCTTGTGATTTCTGTCTGTCAAATAAATAAATAGAATCTTCAAAAAAAAAAGTGTATTAAATATGTTATGTAATTAAATAGAAGAAAACCCGGGGGAAAAGGAAGGCGTGACCATTCTTGGGAGAGTTTGGAAAAGCTTCACTGAAGCCTCACTGACATTTAAGTTGGGCCTTGGAGAATGGAGTAGGAGTATGTCAAGAAGTGGAGTGAGGCCAGAAAGAGCCTAGAGTATTGAGGAACAGCGCAGAAACTCGGGACTGGTTTCAGCACTGGGCTGTGTGTTCCATATATAATGAGAGAAAGAGGAGCTAGGAAGGTAGGCTGGAGACTAGGGAGCAGAGCATCTTCTACAAGAATTAAGAGCATGATACGTCAGAAGACGAAATGGCACAGAGGTTAGGAGCACTGGCTGTGTTCTAAATCGGGCTCCACCGTTTATTCGCTATGCGATCTGCGCAACAGCCTGGGCCTCAGTGTTAGCGTTTGTAACATGGAAATGATAATCTTTGCCTTATACAGTGGCTAGGAGAATGAAATGACTGAATGTGTATCGATCGTTTAGCACAGGGTCCAGCCCATTCACCGCTAAATGAGAATACATCATCATTGTCATCATTATCAGCCCACCCTCTCCTCCCTGCTACCGCTAAAGAAGCCAAGTTAGTTCGGTTCGGCCGCGCCCACAGGCCACCGCTCCGCCCTCTCAGGCCTTAGACCTCTGTTCAAAGAGTGGGGCCGGGCCAGAGAAGGGGCGGGCGGGCCTGGCGGGTAGCGTCCACGCCGCCGCTTACCAGGGCTGGGGTCTCGCTCCTCGTCCTCGGCTGTCCCCCGGGCCTTGAAGCCGGGCGGCAGCGCCGGCCCGATCAGATCCCTCGCCATCCGCAGTAGCGGACACTGCTCAAGCTTACAACTCTAACCACGCAGAGTCAAATCTACCCAAGAGGCAACCCGGGATCCGTCGGAAATGCAGGAAGTTTTCCCGGCGCCTACCGATGACGTAGCAGCCTCTGGTTGGCAGAGTTGCGTAATTCGCGAGAACGGAGGTGACGCCTAAGGCTTGTGCCACATTCGCATGCTGGGTTTCCACCTGGCGGGAGGCATGGCTGAGCCGGCTAGTGATTTCGTGTCTTCTGCAGGGTGGTTGCCAGCATCCGAGCTGACCCCCACTTTGGGGCCTCCGAGGGACACTGCCGCGCAGCGGGACAGCTGGATGCTCTGGGCAATGCTGCCGCCGCCACCACCACCGCCTTCGTCGTCCGCCCCCGTAGCAGGGTCACAGCCTTCCTCAGAGAAGCAGCCCCTTCAGGAAGCCCAGGCTCTCCCCGAGGCGCCTCCTCCCTTCGACGCCCAGATTCTTCCCGGGGCACAGCCTCCCTTCGACGCCCAGTCCCCGCTTGATTCTCAGCCTCACCTCAACGGCCAGCCTTCCTGGAATTTCCAGGCTTCGACATCATGGTATTGGAGACAGTCTCCTGGTGTTTTTCCTGGGCATCAGAACGCTCCAGGTAGGCTCTTACTCCTCTCCTCACCACCCCTTTATTTTTCTTCTCCCCTTCTTCCCTCTCTCACTTTCCCCCTTTTCCTCTCTCTACTTCTGATTCTGCCCTGCACTCTTGAAGGCTGTTCATTCATGTCTCATAATTTGTACGACAGTAATGTTTTTCCCCGCCTATTCAGTCAGTTCGACAGTTATTTATTGAATTCCAACTATGTACCAGGAACTGGGAACATAGCAGTGAAGCAAACATACAAACATCTCTATATTTATGGAGCTTAACATTTCCTGGTGGCAGAAGACAGAATAAAGCAGTGTGCATTAGAAGGCAATGAGTGCTACGGAGAGAGACACAGCAAAGAAGAAGAATGATAGGGCAGTTTTAAATGTCAGTGTCAGTCATAAAGAAGGTGACATTCGAGCAAAGGGAGGTGAGCGATCAGAGCTGTGGATAATCTGGGGGAATAGGGATGTAAGCAGAATGAACTGCAAGTGCAAAGATCTTGAGGCAGGAGCTGTAGATTGGACCTGAAGCCCATGTTGCTAGAGAGGAAAGAGCCCCTAGATTGGGGAAGAGGGCAGACCTGCTAGGGCCTTGTAGATGTTGGGACTTTGACTTTTTACTCCTGTGATAGGGTTAGTTTAGGGGCGTGACACAATTTGATTTATATTTTAGAAGGATTAATGGGCCACTGATGGAAATTGACTTAAAGGGAAACGAATTAAGAAGCTTTTGCACCTATGCAAGTGAAAGATATTGGCGACTTGGACCAGGGTGGAGCTCAGGAGATGATGAGAAGTGTTGGATTCCAGATCTAATTTGAAGGTAGGGTAGGGCCAACACGATCTGCTGAAGGATCAGATACAACACGATCTGCTAAAGGATCACACAAGGTGTGAGGTAAAGATAAGAAAAGAATAAAGTTTTTTGCCAAACAAGCAGAAGAATGGGGGTGGAACAGATTTGGAAGGAAGACCAGGAGTTGAGTTTGGAGTATGTTTGTGTCAAATAGAGATATTGAATAGGCTGTTAGTTTGTACTTTCCAGGGGGAGATTTGTAAATTTTTTAAAGATTTTATTTATTTGACAGAGAGAGATCACAAGTAGGCAGAGAGGCAGGCAGAGAGAGAGAGAGAGGAGGAAGCAGGCTCCCCGCGGAGCAGAGAGCCCGATGCAGGGCTCCATCTTAGGACCCTGGGATCATGACCTGAGCCGAAGGCAGAGGCTTTAACCCACTGAGCCCCCCAGGAGCGCCCAAGGGGGAGATTTGTAGCTGGAGCTGTGAATTTGGGTATCAGCATATAGATCGTATTTAAAGCCATGAGTTTGTTCACTTAAAACACTTCTCCAACTCTGCCTAAGATTTAATTTACATTAACTTGAATCCAGATCAGTGTTTGGGTTCCAGCCAAGTGCTGGGAATAGGAATGTGCCTAAGACAGTTGTAAATCAGATGAGATGAGCTCATAAATATAAATCAACACAGCATGACTGGTGATGGAGGCATATGAAAGGTGATTTCAGAGTGTAGAGGAAGTTGGAAAGCTTTTGGAGGAAGTGTCTTGGGAGAGTGAGTACAAGGTGAGTTCTGAGAATTGCGCTGTTCTGGTGTGACTGAAGTAAAGTAAGTGGAGGGTATGGAGTGAAGAGTAGGTTGAGGAAATAAACCGAGATCTCATTAGAGGACTCTGAAGCCATTTATAGATTGTCCAGCAGAATTGTGACCAGTGGAGGATTATTTTGTGATGTCAGTGTGCAGGGTCTGTTGGAAGAGAGGGGTTAGGAACTGGAAGACAGTGGGGTAGGCTGTCAGAGTAATTGAGGTGAAAGATAAGGGTTTCAGAGTTGAGTCATGGCAATAAGACAGGAAAGAATTTGAGAGAAAGTATATTTCACAAGGCTCTGTTTGCCTAGTGTAAAATTGATGCTGAAAGCACTATATTGGGATTTTATTGTTTACATTTCTACTGTTTGAAATAACTACAAGGAATTTCATCAGGTTAGGGTGGCCACTCCTTTCTTTCCTTTGACACCTAAGGTATGTATGGATTTGTAATCTTACCAATTATGTATTCATCTGAAAAATATTTATTTGGTAGATTGTTCTTAATCTTTGTTAATATGTTTGAACTATTACTCTTCTCAGAAGAGGTAGTTTTTGCTCAAGTATTTGTGACATGTTAGGGCAAATAAAAATTTAAAAATTGTGTCATTGCAAATACTTATGGATTTCTATTTGTTTTTTAGTTAAACATCCTTATTTTCCACGAAAATATGATCCAAAGTTCGCTGATGTCAACTTCCCTCCCAGTAGAAAACAGAAAAAAAAGGTATTTTTAAAGATATTCTTGAATGTGACGCTTGGGTCCCTATGTCACTGTTTCATGCCTTATATTTCTGTCATAACGGTCTCAATGTTTTGCATCCATTTTTGACACAGGCCTGGCTAAAATAGGATCTTAACTTTAAGGAAAAACTTTAAGCAAAATCTTTTTGAGAAATAAATGGAGAAATTGTAGAAAAAACAGTCAATCCAGTTCAGTATATTTTCATGAATAAATATAATTGAGAATTATATTACTAGTAAGTATAAATGTTATTAAATCTTGCTGAGCTAAAAAAAATATGTGTGTGTGTATACATATATATATACACACACATGTATATTAGCAAATTGGGATGGGAAGGATGGAATTTAGGGAGAAAGAATGGAAATCCAAACTTTTCTCTTATAAAATTGAAAGCATGGAGTTAAGAACAAATTACAATGACATAAACCTTTTGTTTTTTATGATTTTTTTTTTTATAACACAGATCTTTTAGGAACAAATATTTCTGTGTTTAAAAAAAGCATTTGCAGGGCTCCTGGGTGGCTGAGTTGGTTGAGCGTCTGCCTTTGGCTCAGGTCATGATCACAAGGTTCTGGGATCCAGCCCCGCATTGGGCTCCCTATTTGGCGGAAAACCTGTTTCTCCCTCTCCCTCTGCTTGTGTTCCCTCTCTCGCTGTGTCTCTCTGTCAAATAAATAATTAAAATCTTTAAAAAAAAAAAAAAAAGCATTTGCAGCAGTTTTTCTTGTGTCAAATTCAATTAAAATTAAATTTAATATACATAATTTGTTTATCTTCTATACCTGAAGTAATGTCTGAAATTGTTCAGACAAGGTTTTCTGTGCTGTCATTGTTATTTATTATTTGTTTATCTCAATTCCTTATAATGCTTCAGTTCTTTTCAGTAGTGGGTATTTACCATTTTTATGAAAAATTATTTTTTTAAAATCAGGATCAACTCTTGGCTATGCTTCAGAGACCAAATCTTAAAATAGGCTTCCTTTATTCTTGTTTTTTTTTTTTTTAAGATTATTTATTTATTTATATTAGAGAGGGGGAGAGAGAAGTTGCACATAGATGTGCACAGAGGGAAGGGGCAGAGGCAGAGAGAATCTTAAGCCGACTTCCCAGTGAGCACTCAACAGACCAGGGCTCAATCTCAAGACCCTGAGATCATGACCTGAACTGAAATCAGGAGCCCTGGATGCTTAACCGACTGAGCCACCCACGTGTCCCAGGCTTCTTTTATTCTGATGAGGGTTATAAATCTGGTCTGTTTTAAGGTATATAAATGTCAGGGTGCCTTGCTGGCTCAGTTGGTAGAGCATGTGACTCTTGATCTTGGGATTGTAAGTTTGAGCCCCAAGTTGGGTACAGAGATTACTTAAAATCTTAAAAAAAAAAAGTAATGTCATTATTTTAGAATGAGTTGAATAAAGTCTACAGCATGAAATTAGTATCCTTCTTCATTTTGGCATGGAAACTGTGTAGCTAATACTAAGAAAATATTGTGCATGTATAATGTATTTATTAACGTAATCCCACCATTAAATGGGATTTAATGGGAAACCATTAAATGGGAAACCATTTCCTATATAGTCTGTCATGGTGGTTATCTTTTTTTGTTTTATGTTTAAACATAAAAATAGCAAATTTGAAAAAAAAACCTGACCTTTACTCAATAATGTTTTTTGGGGGGTTTCAAAAAAATGTAATATAGTTGTTTTTCCTATAAGTTAGAATGCTGTCTTTACCAGGAATACTGATCATTAGATTATTTTGACATATGCTGTACTCTTAATTAGATTACCAATTTGAAATCTATGATTATATTTGCTTTACTTAGATTTAAAATTTCTTTACCATGCCTGGCTTTTCCTAATGTATTTCCAAAAAATAAAATAAAAAAACAAATACTCCTTCATTAGACATGTACTCAAAAGTTTCTCCCACATACATGATGGGTTATGTGAAAAATCAAAGTACATACCACTGGAAGGATAGTTATATTTTTATTATGGATTAAAATTTTTTTTTTTATCAAAAGCCTAATGCCTCTGTTTTTGTTTGCAGAAAAGAAAGGAACCAGTTTTTCATTGTTTTTGTGATACCTGTGATCGTGGTTTTAAAAATCAAGAAAAGTATGAAAAACACATGTCCGAACATACGAAAGTAGGTTTTTCTTGGTTTCCCTGAAATTGATAGCAAAGTGGGTATATTTGGTAGAAATTCTGAGCTTTTTTCCATAAAAGTTTATAATTTTCATAAAAAAGTTGTTTGATTACTTGACAAATTGAGACTGAGACCCTGGGATTTGCAGTTTGAGGGCGGGGAGCCCACTGCTTCAGGAAGAGGCAAGATGGCAGCAAAGAAGGGAGGTCTGACAGCTGTGTGTGTGCATCTCCTCTGCTTTGTAAGGGTGCTGGACCTCACCTACGGTTCTCTATATCACCTTTGTGTGTTTTTTCCCCTTAAACACTTCCCTTGACTATTTAATCACACTGTAACTTGCCATGGCCCTTTACTCTCTAAGGATGGTCTGGACCTTATTAAGTACTTTTAAGAAATTTTTAATCATAATATTCTTAATTTGGAAAGGTTCTTTTCAGTTAATAGGAATGCCCCTTCGACTTTGGGAATTAAGAAAATTTTATAACATTGCTGATGTTATGCATTTACTAAGTAGAGAAGTAAGTGATATACATTATTGTTTTATATGCTTTGAGAATGTCATTCCTTTTTAAATACAATCCTATTTTGAAATGCTGTTTTGCTATGGACGTAAGTAATTCAACCAGATTATGTCTGAATATGTAGTAGTAGGATAAATTTTATATGGAAAACATCGAATGGTCTTTTTCCCTAAACTCTTTCAGTGTCCTGAAGTAGATTGTTCTTTTAGTGCACATGAGAAGATTGTCCAGTTCCATTGGAGAAATGTAAGTTCTTGTGTGGGTTTTTGTTTTTTTTTTTTTAAATTTAAATTCATGCTCTTTTTATTTCATTGATTTGCTGTCCACAGCTCTTCGTTTACATAGCCTAATAATAAGTAACAGTCATGGAGTACTTTGTACTTTGTATTATTCAGTTTTATCCTCATAAACCACTATGTGAAGCAGATAAATATTGGCCAGAGTTAATAGATTAAAAAAAACAATAATAACTTGTCCAGGGCCTTAGAAATGATTCTTGCACTTGAGTTTCTTGACCACACATTCTATACTTGTTTTACTACATGGTGCTGCTTCAGATCATTCTATTTATTCATTATTTTTTTAGTTACCTCAGCCAGTTTTGGTTGGTCAGTCATTCATTTGGGTATTTGATGTCGGTTGAGAAATAATGACATACCTACTTTGTAACCAAAGTTATGTTACTTCTTTTTTCTTTATCAATAGCACTAATCTAAATACATAAAAAATTACTCTTTTTCCTTTAAAGGAGGAGTCATAATAATGGATAGATAACATCTGATTACTTTTTTTTAAAATTGTCTCTGCTAAGAAATTTAATGTTGAGTACAGAGTCTCCATTATCCCTCATGATATTGGAAATTTAGTGAGAAACATACAACATGAGGGGGCCTGGTTGGTTCAGTCAGTATAGCATGTGACTGTTGATCTCAGCATTGTGAGTTCAAGCCTTGGGGACATGGAGCCTACTTTAAAAAACAAAAAGTTAAAAAACAAAACAAAACAAAAAACAGCCAACACATATGCTTCCTGATGTTCAGCAGGCTTTTTCTCCCTAGATGCATGCTCCTGGTATGAAGAAGATCAAGTTAGATACTCCAGAGGAGATTGCAAGATGGAGGGAAGAAAGAAGGAAGTGAGTCAAGAGTTCAGAACTAGTGAAATAACTTTCTTGTACTGTGGCAAGGTTGACTACTTCCAACTAATGCCTGTTCTGGCCCTAATGAGTACTTTGAAAAAGGAAATGATGGTGTTTTTCAACATTGCAAATATTCCTCTGAAAATGACTAGTACTAATTTTGCTGTTCTTCGGGGTTGGTATGTAGTGAACTTGAGATTGTTACTTGATGTTTTAAAAAGAAGTGTACAGTTTTTACTAGGGCAGTTTTGATTGATTGAATTCCCTTATAATGTTGATACTAGGGAATGGGGGTGTGAGCTATATTATATGAGGTTTGTTATTGAGGAAGTTTTGAGAAGACCTAATAGGATCTCTTTGTGAATAACTGGTGTTGTCATGGGACCGTACTCTGCTCTTTGAGGGGAGCTACCGCATGCCTCCTATGTTAGATGTTCAGTGCTCAGGTAGTCATGAGTGGGTGCTCTTATTCAAAAATATATAATACTTCACTATGTTTTTCTTTTGATTTTTTTTTCCTCCCCCAACAAAAACTTGTTGGATGACTGCAGTATGCTTGGTAGAGGAAGTATAGCAATGATACATGTGTTTATCCTTAATTTTAAAAAGACCAGGAATTCTTTCCTGTGAGTAATGGCTAAGAAAATTCAGCCACAACATGACTTGTGGCTTTATGCTTGTTAGGGAGAAAGTTTAATAGATGTCTAGCTAGATATACTCATGAAAAATCCCACTCTCTTACTGTCTTCTCAGAAAGGAATATGACAGCTCACCCTGAAGCTGAAACCAGGCAGAACTATTGAATGGTCAAATGCATTTTTAAGTCAGATGATGGTTTTCTGGAGTTAAGAAATGAGGTACCTGTACCCCTGGGGCTAATAATACATTGTATGTTAATAAAAAAATTAAAAAAAAAATGAGGAGAGCCTGAGATGAGAAAGAGGATAGTTATCTTCTGAGGTCAAGAAAGGTACTTAAAACTCTTTGGACCAGCAGGTGAAATTTTTGCTTTGTTCAACTTAATTTTTTAGTTTATTTTTAAATTCAACGTTTTTATTTGTAACAAATAATTTGAGACTGTGTTGGCATTATGGAAAGAGGATGTTAGTAAAATTATTGGTGTTTATTATCACCACAGTTGTCATCCCCAGAGTCTGGATATGTGAGTGAGATAAGCTTGATGGGATGCCCAGCAAAGAATAAAGTATGACTTGGCACGTTTTATTAGTTCATTAATATGTGCTGTGGGTACAATGTGAAGTTGTGAGTAAACGTACCAATGAGAAACAGCCCAGGGTATCTTTTTTTTTTTTTTTTTAAACATTTTATTTATTTATTTGACGGAGAGAGATCACAAGTAGGCAGAGAAGCAGGCAGAGAGAGAGAGAGGGAAGCAGGCTCCCCACTGAGCAGAGAGCCCGACGCGGGACTCGATCCCAGGACCCTGAGATCATGACCTGAGCCTAAGGCAGCGGCCCAACCCACTGAGCCATCCAGGTGCCCCCAGCCCAGGGTATCTTAATGCTTTTGTATAGCACTCACTGTCTCACTTGTAAATCTCTTAAAATACATGTTTTTGTTTTTTTTTTAATATTTGAGTATAGTTGGTACATAATGTCATATTGGTTTCAGGTATACAGAGTAAGTAGTTCAACAAGTCTATAGATTATGCTTTGCTCACCACAATGTAGCTACTGTCCATCACCACACAACACTATTATAATACCATTGACTATATTCCTATGCTGTACTTTTTATCCCAATGACTTGGTCATTCCATAACTGGAAGCCTGTGTCTCCCACTTGCCCTTCACCCATCCTTCCACCCACCTCCCCTCTAGCGATCATGAGTTTGTTCTCTGTGTTTATAGGTTTGATTCTGCTTTTTGTTTATTATTTAGTTTTATTTTTCAGATTTCACATTTAAGTGAGGTCACATGATATTTGTCTTTCTCTTTCTGACTTACTTCACTTACCATAATTCCTTCTAAGTCCATCCATGGTATCTTCAATTGTTAATTTAAACCCACTTGCATATGTAATGTCATGGCAGATATTACACTGTTAGGTGAGAAAGTTAGTGACTGCCCTTTAAAGCTACAGGGATAATTCTGTGGGAAACCAGCATAAACATTAAGATTTAGAACCAATTGAGAGCAAACAGAATTTAGTCGAGGGGTATATAAATATCAGTTATGAATACTGTAAAATGCAGAGATGGATGGTGGTGAAGGGATGATCAGAAGAATTTAATTTTGAAGCAAGTAGAATCTAGCCACTTAGAATTTTAGTCACACCTTTGGCTAACACATGAAGGAGTTTAAGCCACCAGGAGCAGAGTATACTGGAATGCCTTTTTCTCTTTACCTCCTAGGCAGAATCTTATCTTGAGAGACCTGTGTCAGATGTCACCTCAAATGTCACTCTCTTCTTAATCTTCATTTTCTTTATCTCAGTGCTGCCAGAGTACTAGTCTCTAATGAGATAAGGAACTTGTATTAGAATGTAAATTGATACATTACTTTTTTCTTAAGATTCTATTTATTTATTCGACAGACAGAGATCACAAGTAGGCAGAGAGGCAGGCAGAGAGAGAGGAGGAAACAGGGTCCCCGATGAGAGAAGAGCCTGATGCTGGGCTCGATCCCAGGACCCTGGGATCATGACCTGAGCCGAAGGCAGGGGCTTTAACCCACTGAGCCACCCAGGCGCCCCTCCTTTTTTTATTGAGAGGAAATCTTGGTGAAGATGTCAGCTGATTTAAATATTTACTTAGGAACATAGTTGGTCTATACTCTGGCTTCAGCGTGTGGATTGGCTGCCAATCCATGGACCACCCTAACCTAAGGCAGTATGGACTACCTCATTTGTGACTATGTAGCTTATGAATACAGCCATGGTAGCACCTCTTGCATAGTATGCTAGTCATCCCTAGTCTTAGACATCTTTGATTCCACTGCACTTTGCACTATGCCTGGAATTTAGTATGTGGAGAATAAATATTTGTTGATTGAATTTCTGTTAAATGGTACAGGGTAGGAACACCCAGTTTCAGCATGAGGGGAGCTCAGCCAATTGTGTGGTCAAACTTAGAAGCAGTTAGGACCATAACGTGGTTTGACTTAGTGAAGAACTCAATATGCATGGCATATTGAAGCACCTAGCTCCTTGCTCCCTTTAGCTGGCTTCTTTATTGATAGAGTTGTTTCTCCTCACAGCTCCCTAAGTATGTGGTTATTTTGTTGTGTTTTGTTTTTTGTTTTGCTTCTTTGTTTTTATCAATAGGTTATATCTTTTTATTATTTTACACAGAGGAATAATAAAACAAGAAGAATTAACTCCATTTCCTGTTTGATACTTTGGTTTTGAAGATTGAATGCGACCGTGTTGAAGATTGTATCCTGCTAGATGGGATGGAAGTGACCTAACTGCTAAAACACTAGGCTGTTGTTCCCCTTGCTACTTAGCCCTGACTTTGATCAGTTGGGAGTTGGTGCTGCTCAATGGTGCCAGGCCTTTTTATAAATGTCTAATTCTTTTGAGGTGGATGACAATGCTGCTAGTCAGCATAGATTATAAAGCAGCTAAGAAGTTAACTAAACTCAGTTGTTGAATCTTGCAAGTTTTGAGTTCACTTAAGTGAGTAGGAAAGGTCTGAGATGAGTTTCTAATTTGCCAGCTTTGGTTCTCTTATCTCTGGTGGCTGTATAAATTGAATCATGAACTTTGAGAAAGTTAGACCAATATTAGTGATGGTCACCATTTTCAATGACTGTGTTCTACAGTCCACAAGACTGTTCTTCCCTCTTTCTCAGCATGTAGTCTGGAGGAGGGCAGTGTTCCTTGGCAAAGGGAGGTTGAACTGAACTCAGATCTAGCTAGGAGAAGATGAGGGGAGGCAGGGAGGCATATCTAGATGGATTGGCATGTTCAAGGAACTTGAGTATAGGTAAGAGATTATAGAAGTTTTTATTTTTTAATTTTTAAAAAATTTTTAAAAGATTTTATTTATTTATTTGACAGAGAGAGCTCTCACAAGTAGGCAGAGAGGCAGGCAGAGAGAGAGGAGGAAGCAGGCTTCCTGCCGAGCAGAGAGCCCGATGCGGGGCTCAATCCTAGGACCCTGGGATCACGACCTGAGCCGAAGGCAGAGTCTTTAACCCACTGAGCCACCCAGGTGCCCCCGACATGATAGAAGTTTTTTTTTTTTTTAAGATTTTATTTATTTATTTGACGAGGAGAGAGAGAGCACAAGTAGACAAAGAAGCAGGCAGAGAGAGGGGGAGGCAGGCTCCCTGCCAAGCAGAGAGCCCGATGCGAGGCTCGATCCCAGGACCTGAGATCATGACCTGAGCCAAAGGCAGAGGCTTAACCCACTGAGCCATTGAGGTGCCCCCATGATAGAAGTTTTTAAAAGATGGCAGTGATGTGGACAGAAAGAACCAGGTGGATTTAGAACACTTGGGTGGTAAATGGGCACTATTTGGGGATTGGTTAATAAGAGGTTCAGGAGGAAAGAGGTTTTGAGACTTCTAGATTCTACTCTGAGCCCCTCTGAACAGTGAATTGTGGAATAAGGTTTGGATGTATTGATTTTGGACATTGTTGAGTGTCAGGAGATTCTGAGATATGTATTTGAAGATGTTATGTAGACATTGGGTCTTGGACCAGACTGGGCTGGAGATACATATTTTTAAATCCTAACGTTATAAATGTAAAGACATCCCCCCCGCAGAGAGAGAGGATAGAGTGAAAGGAGAAGACAGCCTTACAGTAGAAACCAGTAAGACTTCCAAGTGAGGGCTGGAGAGGTAGAAGAAAATTAGGACTATGACATGTCATGGAAGCCAGTAAAGGGGAGGATTTTGAGAAGGAAGATGTGATTAGTAGTAGTGTAGTTTGCTGTATTAAGAGGAAATAAAAGAAGAACAAAAAGTGACTATTTGATTTTGTGACATATAGGGCCTTCTTGATGTGGATTCAGATGACTGCTCCTTCGCCCTTCTTTGAATTTCCTGCCATCTGTCTACACAGCTCTCTGCAGTTCTAACACCCTCCCCAGTGACTTGTAACAAGATGGGTTCCAGCGGGTTGCAGTTGCCTTTGCCACCTGTCGTTGGCATATTAGATGTTCCAACAGAAGCGTGTATACTTAGAATTCCCCTGACTTTTTGAGACTCATAGCTTATAATAGTTCATTAGGGCCTTTTTATATTTGGATTTCTGGTGTCCTTCACCTCCATGCAATTTTAGCTGCTCACTTTCATGATCACAGTCTGGATTTTACATTCTGGATTTTTTTTGCCTTGAAAATCCTAAAGCTGGGCATACTCGTCTTTCTATAAATTAAAAAAAAAATTTTTTTTTAAGTAATTGCTACATCGAGTGTGGGGCTTGAACCCAACCTTGATCGAGAGTTGCGTGCTCTACTGACTGAGCCAGCCAGGTGCCCTTGGGCATACTCCTCTTTTTTTTTTTTTTTTTAAGATTTTATTTATTGGGGCGCCTGGGTGGCTCAGTGGGTTGGGCCGCTGCCTTCGGCTCGGGTCATGATCTCAGGGTCCTGGGATCGAGTCCCGCATCGGGCTCTCTGCTCAGCAGGGAGCCTGCTTCCTCCTCTCTCTCTGCCTGCCTCTCTGCCTACTTGTAATCTCTCTCTGTCAAGTGAATAAATAAAAATCTTTAAAAAAAAAAAAAGATTTTATTTATTTATTTGATAGATAGATCACAGGTAGGCAGAGAGGCAGGCAGAGAGAGAGGGGGAAGCAGTCTCCCCACCGAGCAGAGAGCCCGATGTGGGGCTTGATCCCAGGACCCTGAGATCATGACCTGAGCTGAAGGCAGAGGCTTTAACCCACTGAGCCACCCAGGCGCCCCAGGCATACTCCTCTTTGATCATAACTTCCATTCTCTCTGGCTCCCACTGTCACCTGTACATGGTCTTGCACTATTTGAGACCTCCCATCCCTTACCCCTTTACCTTCTGTCTTCCCTTTCTGTTTTCACCTCCTTACCCAGTTTGTTTATTTATTAAAAGGGTTTTATTAATTTATTTGTCAGGGAGAGGGAGAGACTGAGCATGAGTGTGCACAAGGAGGGGGAGTGGCAGGCAGAAGGAGAAGCAGGTTCCCTTCTGAGCAAGGAGCCTGGTACGTGCGGGACTCAATCCCAGGACCCTGGAATCATGACTTGAACTGAGGGCAGACACTTACCTAACTGAGCCACCCAGGTGTCCCATCTTTGTTGTTTTTAAAGAAATTGGGTAAAAGTGTGTTGATCTGGTTGGTAATTACAGTTGGAAATCAGTAATAATAGCTAACAGTACTTAAACTACTGTGGTTTTGAACATTAAATTCTCACCACATAGGACAGACCATCACTAGACAAACCAAACTGATCTGTTTGAATGCGTTACTTTCTAGATTAACTCTCCCTGTGTGAATATGAACTATGCCCCCTTGTGGTTTTGTGTAAAAAATGCTTTAAAGGAAAAATTCCCCTGGCTAGAGAAATTTAAGGTATATTAATATGAAGACAAAAACCAGCTTTGTTAGCGAATGTAAAGGCTCTGGTGAAGGCTGGTTTGATTTTCTAATGTTAGTGAGATATCTTAGTAACCTTTGAATTTATATTATGTTAATTTGTAAATTATGATATGTTTGTTTTGATACTTTATGTTAATGTATATTATGATACCTTTGGCTAACTTCTTGATAATTATTTAGCTTAAAAGTCAGAGGTAAACATTCAGTATTTGAAAAGGCAAGAATTTTGTTACATATGGCTGAGGTCACCAAAAACATATAGGAGTAGATATTTCCCTTGCCTTTAAGACTCTTACCCTAATATGACATAAAAGATAAATATATGTGAGATGGCTATGAGACCACAGGCAACTGAAGCATTAATTTTAACCTTATAGGGATAATAATGTTTGGTCAAGGGGTACTTGGAATCTTAGGAAGGCAGGGCTACTAATTTGTTTTGCAAGACTTCTTGTAGGAGGTATAGTACCTGCCCACCCACCCTCTCTGTTTATTTTAAGGTATGTTTTACATACAGTGAAATTCATCCTTTTTAATATATGGTTCTGACAGATGTATATCGACATTTAATCACTGCCACAATCAAGGTATAAGACTGTTCCGCCACAATCAAGGTATAGGACTGTTCCATTAACCCCCCAGAAATCCTCATGCCCTTTGCAGTCAACTTCTACCCCCAGCTCTAGCCTCTGATAACCAGCGGTCTTTTTCCTGCTCCTATATTCATATCTTTGCAAAACATGATGTAAATGGAATCATACAGTATGTGGCTTTTTGAGTCTGACTCTTTGACTTAGCTGTAGTGCATTCGAGATTCATTTATGTTACTACATGTAACAGTAGTCAGTACCTCTCTGTTGCTATTCTGTTCCATAATATGGATGTACCACAGTTTGTTCATTTATTTCCCAATTGAGGGATATTTGGGATGTTACCCGTATTTGGTGAGTATGAGTGAGTGAAGCCTCTGTAAACATTGATGTACAGGTTTTGTTTTGTTTATACTTTTTTTTTTTTTGACTTGGGTAAATACCTGGGAATGGGATTGTTTTGTCATATAATAAGTATAGCTTTATGAGAAGTATATGGTTAACTTTATAAGAAGCTACTTTTAGGGGGATGCCTTGGTGGCTCAGTTGGTTAAGCATCTGTCTTCAGCTCAGGTCATGATCCTGGACCTGATCCTGGGTTTGAGCCCGTGTCAGGCTACCTGCTCAGTGGGCAGCCTGCTTCTCCCTCTCTCACTCCCCCTGCTTGTGCTCTCTTGCTTGCTCACTCTCTGTCAGATAAATAAATAAAATCTTTTAAAAAGGCACCCTGCTTTTAGGAGGCAAGTTTTAAATCAAGATACGCCTAGTAGGACTTGGACAGCATTCAGATGAAAGAGGATGGCTAGGACGCAGTGGTGCTTGCATCAGTTAGGATCCTGTTTCAGTAAATGGAACAGCGACCTTACTACCTTAGCTTAGCACAAAGAGGGCTATTTTCCCAGGTAGGAAAAAGTCCTGGGCTACTGTTGCTGCTTAGCAGTACCATCAGGCATATTTTCTTGCTTATTGCTCCTTAGTAGGTGGCTTTCATCTTCGTGTCCATCAGGAGATTCCTGCCTATCCAAATATTAGACCCTCATTCTAGGCAGGACGATGAGAAAAAGGCAAAATGCACACAAAGCTGAATTTGCCTCTTTTCATTGAGACAACAATAGCTTTGTGTTTTCAATCCAACCAGGAGACTTCCACCTAGCTGTCATTGGCTAACAAGTGGGTTGCTTGACCACTTTTAGTGACAACAGAGTTGATTGAACATCCACAAACAAAATTGTTAAGGAATAGGGGCAGAGCAGGCCTTTAGGAATATTTGCCTCAGTGCTTGGTGGCAGAGTTTAAAGCTCATTGTATTTCAAAACTTTTTTTTTTTTTTAAGATTTTTTATTTATTTATTTGACAGACAGAGATCACAAGTAGGCAGAGAGGCAGGCAGAGAGAGAGGAAGGGAAGCAGGCTCCCTGTCAAGCAGAGAGCCAGATGCAGGGCTCGATCCCAGGACCCCGGGATCATGACCTGAGCTGAAGGCAGAGGCCTTAACCCACTGAGTCACCCAGGTGCCCCATGTATTTCAAAACTTTTCAGTGGTATTTGGAAGCAGGTCTGTCTTGAAAAAGGAATAACTCGAGCAAGTGTTTAATACACTTATTGGTGATGATTTTTATGAAAGATAGGTGAGGGCACAGGGGATAGGCAGTGCAGTTCTGTTTTCTAGAATGTAGACTGAAGATATGCTGTGATAGTGAACAGAAATGTCTCGGAAGAGGAATGGGTAAACCTTTGAAGTAAATAATTGAAATGACAGATTTGTGAAATTTAGAGATGTTTAAAGAGAATAAGGAAATTGGGTGAGGATAACTATTTGGGGTAAAGTTTATTTGTACCTGTGATGTGGCCTTGTTAGTACGGTGTCCTGAAATTATCACTTGGCACTTGCTGATTCATCTGAGGTTTTTCCATATCTTATTTCTGAAGTTCTTTTGCTGTAACGTTCTCATACATTATTTCTATAAATGTACTTTATTAATAAAAAGTATGGGAAACATTTCTCTTTGGCACATTTGATACATTTCTCAAGAATACATTAACATTCTCTCCACTAGCAGTTTTTAAAGAACTTATTATAAAAATATATTTACTTTCTAAATTTCTATCATTCTCAACTTTAAAAAAACGTTATTTGAAGGCCTGAAAAGAATAAATTTCATGTTGATGTGGCAGAATAGTCCTTATGTCTTGAATTTTCTTTTGAGGGCCACATTCTTTCTGAGGAAGGCACCGTGTTCTTTAACATGCTGGAAAGATAAGATCTTTATGTAATAGCTATGTTAGGAAACCTTGTAAAAGGCTTCCATATAGCAAGAATTTTTAGAGTTGGAAGAAAATGCTAAAGATTTGCTTGGTATATTATGTCCTTCCTTGAAGAAGGCATATCTTTGCTCTTATTCCTTCAACTAGCCAAACCCAGAGGTGCCCACTGTGTTTAATTAAAAACTTTTAAGGCTTTCTACTAACAACTTTTAACCCACTTCTCACCCTTCACCCCACCTCACCCTGCTTGAAGTGATTCTTTCTTAATTCCTGACCTGAGAGGTACAAATGCTATATGATTGGGCATTACAGAAAATAGTGATAGAGGTTTGCTGGAAACATTGAAACATATTTTACAGTAGATTGTGAGCCCACTAGGTGGTGTAGTTTCGGGATCTGTATTTCAGTGGTTACTGTGGTGCTGAGGAAATCCTTTTAAATTGTATCTCCGTTTCTTTCAGAATTCTAATAGAGAGGGTTGGCTTCTGAAAAAAAATGCTATGTCTTTTTGAAGTTTAGAAAAACTTCGAAATAAAAATACAGCAGAATGGCTTGTGTTGAAGCAGTTTCGGGTCAATGCCAGTAAAGAGGGGTTGTGTTTTTATAGAGAAAAGGCTTAGGGAAAAGTCAAGAAATGGGTGGTGATTTGAGAGGGAAAGAGGCAGTGTATAATGTAACCAAAATGATACGTGCTAGGATCACAAATGGCACAATTTTGCCCATTTATTGCTGGTAGTGCTTAAGGATTGTCACTGCAGACTTAAGGCTTAAGCAAGGGGAGGGCAAAAAGTAGGGAAGACATGTAAGAAAGAGGAGGAGGAGAAAGAACATATGGTTTCAGGGCCAGTTCTTCATGGAGTATTGGGCAAATGTGAAAGTATAGGGAAAAAGTGATTTTAGTAAGTAAAAACACAGAAACCAACTATGGAAATAGCACTTGTCACAGGCTTTATAAGTTCATAATAGCCATTCTCTAACAAGAGACACTGGACTAAGTTTTTTCTGTATGTAGTGGTGTAACATAAGACAGTTTGTGATTTTTTTTTTTTCTCAGCAGTGTTTGGATTTATTTCAGGTGTACTTTAGGAACCTTAACTGTGTTTCATTTGTTGTTGTTCATCAAAGCTCCAAACTTTTCCTTATTCTTTTATTTTAATATTATGTTGCTGGAGGGGGCTTTCTGATATATATGTGGCAAGGTTTTATGTGTTTTTTTTTTTTATTATTTGCTATCTAGTGCCTTCATTTTTCTTAGTGTTTTGTCTCTAGGTTCTGTGCAAATAAGAATGATACACATTTTGGATGAGGGTTTGGGTTTTATAATAAGCACTGAAAAATGGCATCTTCTAGCTTTGCAAGGGGTATTGAAAGGTTTCTTACCTTTCAGGAAGTGTTACTTTGATCTGTCAGAAGGAGAAAGTGAGCTGTTTTAAAAGACTTCCACCAGGGACGCCTGGGTGGCTCAGTGGGGTAAGCCTCTGCCTTCAGCTCAGGTCATGATCTCAGGGTCCTGGAATGGAGCCCCACATCGGGCTCTCTGCTCAGCGGCGAGCCTGTTTCCCCTGTCTCTCTTCCTACTTGTGATCTCTCTCTCTCTGTCAAAAAAAAAAAAAAGACTTCTACCAAAGGAGATTGCACAACATCTTTGATATCTTGTTTAAGGAATTCTTTCTCAGACCTCACATAAAATCCACTTGCTATAACAACCATTTACATGTTTTACCATTGGGAAGCACTTAGGTAGCATCTGCTTGCTTGTACATGGTAGACTGTAGTACCAAATCTTTATTGTTCAGCAAGTGACTCAGCATGTTAAGGGTCTGCAATGCTCAGAAGAAAAATGGTGAAGAGACTACTAGTAAGAATAAGTGCATTTCAGAAATGTGAAGGGTGTTGAGTAGCTGTGAATTATATGCCTAGACAGCGTGGGGCCTGTGAAAGTCATCACTGTTTTTCTCACCATTTCTGCTTCTGCATATTTCTGTCTTCAGATTGAGACCAGCTGGCTACCGTCCTTTCTGTAAGAGCATTTATTGTCACTTCTCTTCCTCTTTTAGAGGCTGCAAATAGTTCCAGTTCCTTTCATCTTTCCTCAGAGGTTTTAGTTTCAGCCTGTTAATCATCTTTGAGTCTCTTCTGAATCCCATCCAAGTTTTATTTTTCCTTAACATTCCTTTTCAGTTTAGAAGCACAAAACTGGACACTGTGCTCTGAGAGTTTCTGACCACTTCTGAGTACTGTGAGAGGGAGATTTCACACGTACACATGCGCCAGACTCCATTTCACATAACCTTAGATGATGTTTGCTTTCCAGAAGTCCAGTCATATGTGCTGACTGGCTGTCAAATTTTTATCTCCTATGACCTTGATCTTTCCCTCTTATGTTTATTTATAGCTTGTGCATTCATCATTTTTTATTTATGGAGTTTACTTTTCTTGGGTGGATTGCTTTGCACTGTCCTCATTGAAATTCATTGCCCTTTTTTCTAATTATTTTACCACTTAATTAATGTCATTTCCATGCTTATCTTCCAGTGTGGCCAACCCAAAGGCTTCATATTTTCTGTGCCATGCAAGTCAGTGATGCAGATGTTAAAAAAAGAGAAAAAAAAAAAAAGGAGGAGGGTGAAACAATGTTCTAGAAACAGTGGCAGAACACAATTTGTTGGTATTCTTAAAATTTACTATGTTGACTAGCCAAACTGAATGGTAGTGGGCCATCTCTGTTTCCCTTCATTTGTACTTTCTTATACTCCTAGGATCTGTTCCCTTACCACCAGAGTTTGGTGCTTGCATCTCCACACAGCTTTGCCAAGGAACAAAGAAAGCTTTGTTAGAGCAATTCACCTTAGACACTGTTGTCAGATTTAATCTTAATCACTGCCTTGTACATACCTCACCCTGTTCATAACTTTCAGTGGCTCCCCACTGCCACTGAATTACATAAAATTCCTGATTTGGTATTCAAGGCCCATTATTTCATTTTTCATGGCCTTAGCTTCCCTTTCTGTCTGATTGCTTGTAACTATACAAAACAAAACATTTGCCTTCCCTGGATATCTTGCACACCTTCTGAGGCCTTGGTTTGTTTGCATTGTTTGCTCTGCTTAGACCACTGAAGCTTTTCCATCTAATTTCTGTTTAACACCATGTAAGATCAACTCACTTTCTCCCTCTTTCTCTCTCTCTTTTTTCTCTCTCTCTGGATTTCTGGATTTCTCCAGCAAGATACCATCTTTTCCTCCCGCCTCATCTTTATACTCTTTGGGGGGTACTTTTTTTTTTAGTAGTATTTACAGGTACATGGCAAATAGATGAACTATATTAGTTTGAGCACATTTTATGATATTTGATTCAAATTCTGGTATAAGCTCCCTACCTACTCGTAGCAAAGTTTGTGGATTAATAGCCAGTTTACATTTTGAGTAGCACTGGAACAGTCTGCTTTTTCTCCCTTAAAAAAGTTCCAAAAACAGTTAAAATGATTTATTATATTAGTCATTAATTAAACAAAAATTGCTAATTGCTAATTAAACATAAATTGCTTGATTGCATAATTAAATTTGTACTCTAAAAGCCCTTTTATAATTGACTTTTACTGTTTCCTAGAAACTACCCAACTCTGGCCAATATCGAAAGAAAGAAAAAGTTAAAACTTGAAAAGGAAAAGAGAGGAGCAGTTTTGACGACGACACAGTATGGGTAAGTTCCTTAAAATTGCTTTCATTCTCTATGCTTATTTCAAATGAGTATACTTACAAATAATAAACAAGAGTATGTACCAAAATCTTAAAATTTCTATACTCCTAATTCTGAAATCTTTGCTTTTGTAACTTTTTTACTTCAAAATTTCTTTAAATTGTGTTTTTAAATAAGTAGTGCCCTATATTCAAGTGGTTTTTCAAAAAGATTTATTGTTAATAAATCTTTTGTCTTTGTCTACTAGCTAAACAGTTCTTCCCAGAGACAACCCATTCTATCCTTCCAGAGATACTTCATTTGTATGTAGCACATAAGATAATAGTCTTTTTTTTCTTTCCCTTTTTGACACTATTCTATACTTTTCTTTTTTTTAGCCGAATGATATATTTGGCCATATTAATAAATAACTAGCTTTTTCTTTCTTCAAGGATGTGTAGAGCCCTAAGGGGGTCCCACAGTTTTTTTGTTGTTGTTGTTTGTTTGTTTTTTAAAGCCAATTTCCTATTGACAAATACTGAAGTTCTTACCAGTCTTTTACTAATAAAAATTTGCCATTATTGCCCTGACATACATTTTACACATACGTAAGTATTCCTTAGGATGGATTCCTAGAAGTAGATTTGCTAAGTCAAAAGATAATATGTGAATTTATTTTTGTTTTTTATTTTTTAGTTTTTTATTTATTATTTTTTAAAGATTTATTTATTTATTAGAGAGAGGGAGAGAGAGAGCATGGCGGAGAGGAGCAAAGGGTGGGAGAGAGGAAGAGAATCCCAAGCAGACTTCCTGTTGAGTGCAGAGCCTGACATGAGGCTCGATCCCATGACCCTGAGACCATGACCTGAGCTACAGTCGAGAGACAGAAGCTTAACTGACTGAGCCAAACAGGCATCCCAGATGTATGTGTATTTGTAATATTAATGGCTAACTGCCAAATACCTGTCATAGTTAACTCTCCCACCAGTTGTATATGAGACACCCTATTTTTCCCAACCCCTCACCTTCATAGAATTTTTTTCAAAACTTTTTGTTTCATTTTTTACTGAATTTAATTTTTAATATAAATAGAAGATACAGATCTCAAATGTACAACTCAAATTTATACACATACACACACCAACACACCCGTGTAATCTCCACACAGGTTAATAATATTCAAAATGTCTTCACCTCATGAATTTTTCTTAAGTTCTCCCTAGTTTATTGTGTCCCGACAAAGATGACCTCTTTTCTGATTTCTGTAATCATAGATTTGTTTTACGTGCTCTTGAAACCTTAGGTAAGTAGAATCGTAAGATATATATTCTTTGGTGTGTGATTTCTGTGGTTTGGAATTGTTTTGTGGTATTCACCTATATCGTGTGTAGCTCTAAACTGTTCATTCTTTTTTTTTTTTTTTAAACTGTTCATTCTTATTGTTGCGTAGCACTCATTAGTGAGAATAGCCATTCTACTGTTGGACATTTGGATTGTTCCCGGTTTGGGTTATTATGAATAAAGCTGCAATGAACATTCTTTTACATGTCTTTTGGGACATAAGTACTTGTTTTCATGGGTCATAGATATATGCTGAATCATTAGGCATCTGTATATTTAGTTTTAATAGATAAAGCCAAGCAATTTTTCTGTAATGGTTGTACCAGTTTACATTCCTACTGATTGTGCATCTAATTGTTCTGTCTTTGGTTCATTCTTGGTTACACCTTTTCCTCATGTCCTCCTATCTCTATCTTGATTTCCCTCTTGACTAATGATGTTGGACACCTTTTTATATGCTTATCAGCCATTTTGATATTTTCTTGTGAAGTGCCAGTTCAAATTTTTGACCAGTTTTAAATGGGGTTGCTTTTCTTGATTTGTAGGAGTTATTTACTTAGATACAATTCCTTTCTTGAGTAGATGTATTAAAAGTATACCCTTACAACTTGTGACTTGCCTTTTTACTCTCTTACTGGGTATCCTTTTTCCCCCAATATAGCAATAAGTATTAATTGTTTAGACATCTGGGGTCATTTGGGCTTCAGTTAGATATATCTGCTGATCTTGACAAGGCTCAGTCATGGCTGAGGGTTGGTTAGCTGATGGCTAATCTAGCCTAGCTGAAGGCTGGGATACCTACGTAGTTACCATTTCTGGTACGCTTCACTCTTTAGTGTTGATCCATCATCTGATAGCATTTTCCTTTTGCCTAAAAGACTTTCTTTGGCACTTCTTGTAGTGAGGATGTGCGGAGGTGAATTTTTTCAGCTTTGTACGTCTAAAAAGGTCTTTCTTTGCCTTTCTTTTTGAAAAATATTTTTGCTAGATATGCAGTTCCAGTTTAACAGGTTTATTTATTTATTTTATTAACATATATAATGTATTATTTCTCCCAGGGGTACAGGTCTGTGAATTATCAGGCTTAAACATTTCACAGCACTCACCGTAGCACATACCCTCCCCAACGTCCATAACCCAGCCACTCTATCCCTATCCCCTCACCCCACAACTCTCAGTTTGTTTTGTGGGATTAAGAGTCTCTTATGGTTTGTCTCCCATCTGATCCCATCTTGTTTCATTTTTTTTCCTTCCCCATCCCCCACAACCCCCAACCTTGCCTCTCAAACTCCTCATATCAGAGAGATCATATGATAATTGTCTTTCTCTGATTGACTTATTTTGCTCAGCATGATACTGTCTAGTTCCATCCACGTTGTTGCAAATGGCAAGATTTTGTTTCTTTTGATGGCTGCATAGTATTCCATTGTGTGTGTGTGTGTGTGTGTGTGTGTGTCACACACACACACACACACATATATATATATACCACATCTTCTTTATCCATTGATGGACATCTAGGTTCTTTCCATAGTTTGGCTATTAACAGGCTTTTTTGTTTAGTTTTAGTTTTTTTTTTTTTCTTTTAATTTAAGGACTTTGTTCCATTGTCCTTTCATTTGCATTGTTTCCAAAGAAATCTGCGATTAATCATTATTTTCTTCCAATATATAAAATGCTTTTTTTTTTTGCTAGCTGCTTTTAATATTTCTTCTTTATTACTGTTTAAGCAATTAGATAATGATGTGCCTTTGTATTTTCTTCATGTTTCTTGTGCTTGGGATTTGTTGAAATTCTTGGTTTATGGGTTTATAGTTTTTGTCAGTTTTGGAAAAATTTTGAGAATCTCAATTAGGCTCCACACCCAGTGCAGAGCCCGCTGTAGGGCTCAATCCCACAGCCCCAGGATCATGACCTAAGTTGAAATCAAGATTTGGAAGCTAAACTGAGCTACTTAGGTACCTCTCCAACTCATTTTAAGAGTTGGTCTTAAAATATATAGTCTTGTATATTGTACAGTGTTATAATGGAGGTCTTGGACAGTATAATAAAGCAAAAAAAAAAATAGGACGTATAAAATTTGAAAAGGAAGAAGTAACTGTCAGCTATTAAAAGTCGACATGATTGTGTGTGTAAGAAAAATCCAAGCAAATCTATAATTAGAGTTAATAAAGTGAATTTAACAAGGGAGCTGAATACATATAAAATCAGTATTTAAACAATCAGTTGGATTTCTATATGCTATTAATGATTAAAAATGAAAGTTTAGAAGATACTATTTATGATAGCATCAGAATATCAAATACCTAGGAAAACATCTAACAAAAGATTTGTAAGGCCTCTATATTGAAAACTATAAAATGTTGCTCAAAAATGAAGGCCTAAATAAATGGAGGATATATGTAATGTTCATGGACTAGAAGACTCTATATGTTTTTCTCTCCAAATTTATCCCAATCAAAATCCCAGAAAGTTTTGTTTTGCTTTGTAGCACGGTAGAAGGGGAGGTTAGTATTGGTAAGATTTAAGACTTACATGAAAACCCAGAGGATCCAGACAGCTAAGAAAGAGATGAAGGTAGTATGGCATTGTCCAAGGATAGGTAAACAGAACAGAATACAGTCCACAATAGAGCCTCTGGTAAATAGTCTCCTGATTTATGGCTGGTGGCAATATGGTGCATTGGAGAAAGGTAGTGTTTTCAACCCTTTCCTTTTAAATTTCATATCTATGTATTTAAAATATATATATTTTCTCTGAGAAAATATATATAGAGAGAAAATATATAGAGAAAATATATATTAGAGAAAATATATATATTTTCTTAGAGAATATGTAATTGGTCTTATTTTTTTTTTTTTAATTTATTCATTTGCCAGAGATCACAAGTAGGCAGAGAGGCAGGCAGAGAGCGAGAGGAGGAAGCAGGAACAGAGACCCTCATGCGGGGCTCGATCCCAGGACCCTGGGATTATGACCTGAGCCGAAGGCAGAGACTTTTAACCTACTGAGCCACCCAGGCACCCCTGGTCTTATTTTTTATTATCTAGGCCAACAGTCTTTATCTTTTAATTACATTTAAAATAATTACTGGGCGCCTGGGTGGCTCAGTGGGTTAAGCCGCTGCCTTTGGCTCGGGTCATGATCTCAGGGTCCTGGGATTGAGTCCCGCAGCAGGTCTCTGCTCAGCAGGGAGCCTGCTTCCCTCTCTCTCTCTGCCTGCCTCTCCATCTACTTGTGATCTCTCTCTGTCAAATAAATAAATAAAATCTTTAAGAAAAATAAAATAAAATAATTACTAATACAGTTGGGTTTCAGTCTACCATTGTCTTATTTTTTAAAAAATATGTCCTATTTTTTTCTTTATTTCCTTCCTTTGTTTTTTGTTGTTGTTTTAAGTAGGCTCCATGCCCAGCCCCAAGAAGGGGCTTGAACTCATGACCCTAAGATCAAGACTTGGAAACTTAACCAACTGAGCCAATCAGAGACCCCCTTCCCTCTTGCCTTCTTTTGGATTAATTGAATATTTTTTTAATATTTTACTTCTCCTCTATTAGCTTTTTAGTTATAATTATTCCTTATTTCTCTACTTCATGTGTATCTACATCTTTATTTACATTATACTTTTTGTAAGTATTTTTAAGTGCTGATTAAATAAACTTTTCCTTTTAAATGATTGTCAATAAACAGTGTAAAGGAACTACTCCCTAAAGGTAGGGTAGTGCAAATACCAGATATACCACTTTCAATGAAGTCTTATTGACCAATCAGGTAAAGGTCTTTCTAGGGGCACCTGGCTGGCTTAGTTGGTAGAACATGAGATTTGATCTTAGAGTGAGTATCTAGTCCCATGTTGACTGTAGAAATTACTTTAAAAGAAGGGCGCCTGGGTGGCTCAGTGGGTTAAAGCCTCTGCCTTCGGCTCGGGTCATGGTCTCAGGGTCCTGGGATTGAGCCCCACATCAGGCTCCCTGCTCAGTGGGGAGCCTTCTTTCCCCCTCTCTCTGCCTGTCTCTCTGCCTACTTGTGATCTCTTTCTCTGTCAAATAAATACATAAAATATATTTTTTAAAAAATTACTTAAAAAAAAAAACCTTAGGGCACCTGGGTGGCTCAGTTCGTTAAGCATCAGCCTTTGGCTCAGGTCATGATCCTAGGGTCCTGGGATTGAGTCCCACATTGGACTCCCTGCTCAGCAGGGAGTCAATTTATTCCTCTCCCTCTACCCCTCCTCTCCATTTGTTCTGTTCTGTCTCTCTCTCAAATAAATAAAATCTTTAAGAAAAGTAAAATCTTAAAAAAAATCATTCTTACTAATGTGAATATTTTAAGATGATCATTTAAAAGCCATTTGTGAATGGGAACCTAAGGAAAGTGCCATCTCTTCATTATCTTCATGGGGCCAGTGGGCCAGAGGCAGAAACTACCTGTTTTACCTGTGATGACACTGTTGAGGCCTGACTTCTGTGCTTGCATATTGGAAATTGGTCCATGGTTTTCTGCAAAATTTGGAGTTTATACATGATTTTTGGAATGAGACTGTGTAAGGATTATGGTGACCCTAAAAAAATTAAGAATCTTTGGATTGCAGAAATATTAACCAAATATGTTAGTTTAGAAAATTATTTAGAAATTGTTGTGATAATAACTACCATTTATTAAGAGCTCAGTGTGGCACTTTATTATTAGTTCTATGTCTCTTTGATTCCCTTCTACAAGTGGGGGAGTAAACAAATGCAGGGATATTAATATTGTCCAAGAGGCACAGTTAGTAGGTGGCAAATTGGGATTTGAATCCAGATTTCAAATTTCTGTATTCCTAACTGCAGCCTGCATTATTAATGAAAAAAAAAAAAAGAATTCTGCCAATAAATGATAAATTAGAAAAATCATGTATTTTTGTGAAAACTCAGCCCTACTAAAGGATAACTTGTATTGTTGTCTATTGAAAACATACAGTGAACCTTTTTTTGAAAATTTTTTCCTACACAGTTTACCTTGGAATATGCTCAGGCAAGCATTTGTTTTCCTTCTAAGAGGGGTAATTATAGTTGTTGAGAGGGCACTTGATTTGAAGTAGCTGTGAAATTGTGCTCAGTTTATGATCTTTAAGTTTATCCTCTAAAGAGAAGAGAATAGTAATCTGTCTAACCTACTTTCAAAGAGTTGTCATGAAGATCAAACAAGGCAGCATATTTGTAAATGTGTCAGAAACTTTTAAGACTCCTGGAGAATGAATAGACAAGAGTTACCACTCTTTCAAAGCTAAGAAATACTTTCATGTACAATCAAAATGAAAGAAATTTGCCAGTTAAATTGACCTGCTGTTGATCATACAACATAGACCATTTTCAGAGGGGTTAGAATATGGGAGGACATACGCATCTCAGAATTGATAAAGGATAGTATATTGTGGTATGTTATTTTAGAGGTCTGCCATAAAATTCCTTGTCTTTGGAAGCTGTTGAGTTTATTTATTTTGATTTCTTTAATGTACTAGGCTACAAATAATTGATAAGGCAGCTAAGTTTCTTTTGCATTCAGTACTCTCCTTTAGATTTCTCTTGAGAGGTCAGTGCCTTTTATATATAGAATTGCATTTTTCTCACTCCAGCAAGATGAAGGGGATGTCCAGACATTCACAGATGGCAAAGATTAGAAGTCCTCACAGGCATCACAAATGGAAAAATGACCACGTTGGACAGAAAGCAGCCGTTGGATCTGGCAGTTGCTTGGGTGATGCGAAGCCTGAAGATCCACCTGAAGCAAATTCAGACCCTCTGGGTGTTTTGGTAAACACGGATTCTGGTAAGCTGAAAGGAAAGTAGTGTGTTTATAAGTGTATAGACCGTGATGCTGAAGTTGATGCTTCACGGCATTGTTTGTGGAGAATTTAATGGCAAGTATGTAAAAAAAAAAAAAAAAAAAAAAAAGACTGATGCTTTTGTTTTTGTTTGTAGTAGGAGTGTCTTGTTAAAACCCTCATTTCTGAATCTTGGGGAGTAGGTGCATGAGGCAGGCAGGATGTAGAAGAAAGATGATATTTATTGGATAATTTTCATAGTATTGTGTAATCTTTGAAATGTTCTTAAGATTGTTCTGTATGGGGGCGCATGGGTGACTCAGTCGGTTAAGTGTCCAACTCTTGATTTTTGGCTCAGGTCATGATCTCAAGGTCATCAGATGGAGCCCCATGTCAGGGTTAGTGCTCAGAGGGGACTGTGCTTGGGATTTTCTCTTTCTCCCTCTGGCGCCCCCCAAGCCCCTGCACCATACTCTCACTCTCCAAAATAAATCTTTGGGGAAAAAAAAATTGTTTTGAATGTTTTGATGCTGTAGATTCAGAGTTGCTTAATTATCTTAATTTTTCCCCACCTACGAGGTGGCTAATTTCAGTGGAAGCCAGTACTGTTTATGCTGCTGAGCATGAATATGATCTCCTTGAGTAAATAATATTATTTCATTGTTTTTGATACTATTCTTCCTTAGCGTGTAGAATATCTTTATATTAGCTTTGAATTCCCTTACTCTTGCTTAATAAATTGAGAAATTAAAGGACCAGAATGCTGCTACCCACACAGAGATATCATCCAGAGGCTCCATTTTCCCTTCTAAAAAATGAAAATATAGGGGTACCTGGGTGGCTCAGTGGGTTAAGGCTCCTGCCTTCAGCTCAGGTCATGATCTCAGGGTCCTGGGATCAAGCCCCACGTTGGGCTTTTTGCTCAGCGGGGAGCTTGCTTCCCCCTTTCTCTCTGCCTGCATCTTTGCCTACTTGTGATCTCTATCTGTCAAATAAATAAATAAAATCTTTAAAAAAAAAAGTAAAATAAAATAAAAAATGAAAATGTAAATGTAAATATTTCTACCACCTTTCCTTCCAATATCATCATGAAGCTTTATCTTATTATATGTATTTTCTCTTCTGCAAAGGAGTAGTATTAGTGAGGGGACTGATACTAGCAGGCACTGTTTAACTCGGAAAACAATGGCTTCTGTGATAAACACATGGCAAATATTTAAACTTGTGGTTGGCAAGAAATGGAATAACTAATTCAATGACTGAATTAGGATGGAAAAGATCTTAGCATAGGGAGTGTTGGGCTAAGAATAATATATAATTTAGTTAGAATAATAATAATTATTTTAACACCAGCCAACACTTACTGAGTAAGGTACTTACAGTGCTCTACATGCTTTATACTTGTTAACTCTTTTCCTTTTACAATGCATATGTACTGTTGCTACTTGCATTTTAGAACTGAGGAACACAGGTAGGTAATTTACCTTAGCCCAGCTGTTCATTGGCAACAGTGCCAGAGTTTGAATTTAAGAGTCTGATTCCATTAGACACTGTGCTTCTTTTAAATGTGAAATCTGAATTTATCTTAAAAAAAAAAAATAGTGTATAAGCCTAGGATAGTTGTGATGTGGGAGAGAGTTTAGAAAAGGCATCTTTGTATCCTTGCTGATAGCAGGGAAAAGGCAGATGACATTTGGGGCCAGAGCTGAGTTTACTCTTGGGCACTGATTTCTTTCCTTCAGAAGGTGTTAGAACCCACACACTTCTTCAGATTTACAGTGTGTGACCTTGATGATAAAAACCATCTGTATCCAAATACAAGCTTTCATGTCATCAAAATACTTGAAACACAATACAAAGACTACTGTTAAAATTAGTAAGTTACTAATCTGAAAATTATGTAATTCTTCACTTCATGCAATTCTCTAAATGAACATTTAAGGGAGTCTGTAATGTTGAATAGTCTTTATTCTGTTAGCTTTGGTAGATAGGTAATTGTTACCTTTTTCTCTCTCTTTTAATCTCTATACTTAACATGGGCCTTGAACTAATGACCCTGAGATTGAAAGTTGCATGCTCTATGGACTGAGCCAGCCAGGCCCCCTCTGTTTTCCCATTTTTTATTTTTATTTTTTAAAATATTTTATTTATTTTGGGTGAGCATGGTGATGGTATTAAGGAGGGCACGGATTGCATGGAGCACTGGGTGTTATATTCAAACAATCATGGAACACTGCATCAAAAACTAATCTTGTACTGGATGGTGACTAACATAACACACCAAAAAAAGAATTTTTTTTATTTATTTAAGAGAGAGAGGCATAGAGGGAGAGCACAGAGAGAGGGAGTGAGAGGGAGAAGCAGAGAGCCTGATGTGGGGCTCCATCCCAGGACCCTGAGATATGACCTCAGCCAAAGGCAGATGGTTAACTGACTGAACCACCCAGGTGCTCCTGTTTTCTCATTTTTAAAGAAGTATTTCAGTATATGGTAATCTGGTGAAATACCAGCATAAAGATCATTATGTATTTTGCTCTACTTAAGCCTGTATCTAGGTCTTTAGGAGATGCTTTCGATGTGAGAGATAATAGTATCTTTTATTGTCATGGTAGAAAGTGTTTAGTCAGATTCTTTTATGTCCAAGCAGTTGTATGAGAGACCTCAAGTAATTTTGTTTTGGTGTAAATGTGTAAGCCTTTACCTGTACTGAGGGTCAAAGATAGGAATACACCTATATTCAGGGTCAAAGATGATTATGTAAGTCTTGAATATAAAAATCTTACAAGTAAGTTATAAATTCATAATATTATTCATTAAGGAAATAAAAAACCCAATGATTAAGTTAGGATAACTTAATTTTGTAGGAAAGATTTTGTTTAAGTTTATATTATCCTTTATTTGGGATTTCTTCTGGATTATTTACGTTTTCCAAATCAATGTTTAGACCATTGGTTCTTCAACTTTTCACTCCAGGTATAGCTACAAAAATCTGTGTGTACCATTTTTTTCTCATGCCTGAATATTCTCAGCATGTCTGCTCTCTTCATCTCTCAGTCTTACACTTGTTTGGAGGCAGCTTCCTTCTCCCTGGGCCAGGGTGAGCCAACCTTAAGATCAGTTGTGCTCATTATTCGGGTTTTTATTGGTGGGGCACCACTGAAATGATGTGGCCCTGTTTGTGCTCTCGGGTGGTAGTTAGTACTTTTTATCACTAATTTCACTTGTAAAATGAAGATCTCCTGATACCTTACATTTTTTTCCTTTTTTTTGGCTCAGAACCTTATCTAGATAACAGCATTCAAATTTTATTTTATTTGTTTATTTTTAATTTTTAAAAAAGATTTTATTATTTGACAGAGAGAGAGTGCAAGTAGGCAGAGCAGCAGGCAGAGGTGGAGGGAGAAGCAGGCTCCTCACTGAGCAGGGAGCCCAACATGGAGCCTGATCCCAGGACCCTCGGATCATGACCCAAGCCAGCATCACATTTTAAACAAGACAGCAGTTCTTGAGGATCTTTACAGACTTCAGATCATGCTTAGAAAATCAGTATTTTTTGTGCTGGTTGGTAGTATGTGAACTCTCATTACTAGTGCAGGTGCTTTAAACTGGGGATTGATAGTGTTTCAAAGGGAAAGCCTGTCATTTGGAGTCTCCCAATTTATCAGTTTTAAATATGGCCTGTTTTCACCAGATGATCTCAATGGTGCTGTATTTTTTTTTCTTTTTTAGTTCCTTGTGTGTTCTGCTAACTAGTTTCCTCAAGGTGTTATTGTTTTAAATCTTTTTTTTGCTATTTCAATAGTTAGGACCACATTTATTTTGTGGCCGTTGTTTAAATGCATATACAACATGTTTTATGACTTTCCTGACCTGTGGTTTTAATAAGTGTTGTCTGAGCTAGAGGGAGAAGAGCTGGTCAGTAACGGGCGTCAAGTGTCACTGACCGAAGTGCCTCAGCGCCCACAAAATGAAAAAGACGCAATTTGTTAGTCGTTCATTACAGTGTAAATATAGCTGTTGTCATAGAACCCTGGGGGATATTAAGTTAGTTGGGCTTCTGGTGTTTAAAAGGTAAATGTTAAAATAAGAACATAAGCTAGCATATCAGCTGTTAAGAATGCTCATTGTTAATGTTTGTTTTTGAGAGTTGGACACCATTAAAGCAAGGTTTCCATTTTTTCTGGTGACTTTTTCTGCAGAATTGCATTTTCTTTAAGGTACTTAATCTGTCTATAAATCTTCTTGCGGCTAGAGCATGTAATTGTGTTTTGCTTCTTAAAGGCAATAGAAAATAGTAAGGAGATGAACGGGGAAAGACAAGTAAAGAAAGAAGATGTAGGAAGAACCCAGATGAGAGCTTTTACCACTAGTGTTTATACTTACCAAGACTCACAAAGGGAAGGTTTTTGTTTTCCTTTTTTCATTTTAATAGGGATTTACTTGAGGCCCTACATTCTGCTTGTCCATCATTGTAATTCAGAGAAATTTCTCCCTGACTTCAAGAAATTTATAGTCTGGTGATAAATTTTAGATTTATATGTATATATTTGGTCAGAGGGCACATGATATCTGTGTATGAGAGAGAGGTGAGATTTACTTTAGGAGAAGTGTTGCTAGGTATTTTATAATCATTCTAAAGTTTGATTTTATCGTCTTCATTGCTCCTGTCTTTTTACTGGCATGTTTTAGTTTAGAGAGGTGTTTTGGCTGTTTTTGTTAAAAAGTGAGTAAATTTTCTTCAGTATTATTTTGTTAGCCAGTACAGTGCCTTCAACATAATCTTTCCAACTGCTGACAATGCCTATATTCGAACTGCTAGTAGATCCAAGGGACTGTGGGAACAGCCCCCCACCCCCTTTTCAGATGAAACGTCACTATAGGGGATGTTTTGATAGGACCAAAAGGATGATACCTCTTTTCAAAATGTTATTGTGTGTCATGGATTCCTGAAACATAACTGAGGGAGAACGACCTAGGGGAGTACTTGTTCATTTTGTGAACTCCAAACTCTTACCCAGGAGGAGACATTCCAGTACAGTGAACTTTGTGACAGTCCTGGTAGTGAATACACCAAGCATCCATATTGTGGTTTTACCATTTTCCAGTTGAAGAAACCAGAGCCTTTTGGAGAAATGATTGATTGTAGAGCTGGGACAGAGAAAATGCAAAGTGAACCTAGAGGATCTTAGTAGTGCCAGAGGGTTAGAAAGTTCTCAGAAAACAATCGGGATTGTGGGCATGTCAGAAAGATATAGGGACCAACTGGAAAGTGCCTGAATAGCCTAAGTTGGAACAACTTGAGCCACAAAGAAAATAATAATAGATTATAACCCAAAGAATTTAATAAATACCCATGAGTCCATATTGATGTGAATAAGAAATGGGGAAGGAGGGACAGATCTTTCAGAAAAATTCTAATTAATAAATGTAAAAAAAATGAAGGAATTAAAAGTCACCATTAAAACACCACAGTAATAGTTGTTTCAGGCAAAACTCACTGATGAATGGTAAAATTAGTGGCAAAACTTTAAAACGTGGTATTTATGTAGTTTCAAAATATTGCTCACTAAATATTAGTTACTGTGGTAGTTTTTTTTGTTTTATTTTGTTTTGTTTAAAGATTTATTTATTTGATAGAGAGAGCACAAACAGGGGAGTGGCAGGCGGGGTCGGGGAGAGGGAGAAGCAGGCTCCCCTTGGAGCAGAGAGCCCGACATGGGGCTCTATCCCAGGACTCTGGGATCATGACCCGAGCTGAAGGCAGATGCTTAATAACTGAGCCACCCAGGTGCCCCTACTGTGGTGGTTTTAACATGTCTAAATTTCTTTGATATTCATTATTCTAAGAGAGGGGAGCTTAATTCCCTTCCTCTTGAATGTGGGCTAGACTTAATGCATCATTTTTTTTAAAATGAAAGAGAAAAATCGTAACTTAATAACAAAGAAACCAGGCAGACCACCTAAGAGCTCAAGATTAACATCACTCGTAATAAGTCATGTTGATGTGATGGACTCCTGGTATGAGGTGATAGGAAGGACACTACTTAAAATCCGTAGCCTCTGTGCAATCATCAAAAAACCTCAGATGGACCCTAGCTAAGGGCCATTCTTCAATAACCGGTAGTCTTCAAAAGTGTCAAGTTCATTAAAGACAAGGAAATACTGACAGATTGTCACAGATTTAGAGGAGACACAGATAAGGGGTCATGATGATTAAATATATAATATGATATGATGGATTGAATCCTGAAGCAAGAAAAGGGTATTAGTGGAAAAACTAGTGAAATCGCAGTATAGTCTGTAGTTTCGGTAGTGTTCTACCAGCGTTAATTTGGTAGCTATGATAATGTGCCATGAGTATGTAAGGGAGGGGAAGCTATATAGTAGGGTGTATGGAAGTTCTCTATACTATCTCTGCAACATTCGTGTAAATCTAAAATTGTTTCACATACAAAGTTTTTTTAAAAAAGGGAAGGCAGGAAAAGGGGCTATATGTAGGCCTATTAACGCCTTGCCCCCCGCTTCTTGAGCTGAATTGTGAGGAAACACTTTTCCTGGAGGAGAGTGATTCCTCCAGGGTTTATTTTCCTATGTTTTTCTATTACTTTTTTTTTTTTTTTTTTTTTTTTAGTTTCTCCTTTATTTTATTTTCTATTATATTCTGACTATAAAAACAAAAAACTGGAGAACATTAAAAAAAAAATCTACTATCTTACAGAGATAGCCACTGCTCACATTTTGTTTTATATCCTTTTAATATTTTTTATATCACTGGTGTATGATTTTTAAAAATAAAAATGGAATCATTTTATTAATGAAAAGAAAGAAAGGAAGAAAATGGGCTTTGAATCCAGACAGAATTAGGTTTGTGTTGTGGCTCCACCTTTTCCTAGCCCTATCGTCGTGTGCCAGTTAGACTTTTTTGAATACGTCTTTACTACGTCTTTACTCATTCCCGCAAGTTTGTTCTTCAAATATTTGTTCAGCGCTTAACGTACTGTTCTAGGCTCTGAAGATACAGTACTGAACAAAGCCAAATTCTTTCCCTCCTGTAGCTCGTACTTGTTCACATCTAAGTACAACAGATAGTTGTTTAGAGTTTGCTATAACAGGGAACAGAGAAATGGAACCACAGCTGGAAGAAGATATTTGTTAGCATTATTACTGACCGTAGGACATTTTGGGAGGATGGCTTCATCTTAATAAAAGGACCTTAAGTATCTGTAGGAGCTCTTCCAGCCCAAAAGTTAAGAACTGGGATTTGGGACAAACCGTAAGAGACTCTGAATCTCACAAAACAAACTGAGGGTTGCTGAGGGGAGGGGGTTAGGGAGAGGGTGGTTGGATTATGGACATTGGGGAGGGTATGGGCTATGGTGAGCACTGTGAAGTGTGTAAACCTGGCGATTGGCGATTCACACACCTGTACCCTTGGGGCTAATAATACATTATATGTTAATTAAAAAAATAAATTAAAAAAAAAAAGAAATGGGATTTGGAGCCCAAATTTTGCTATTACAGGGAACAGAGAAATGGAACTGTAGGTAGAAGAAAGGGCATTTATTAGCATTATTATTAATCATAGAGACATTTTGGTAGGATGGCTTCGTTTTAATAAGGAGGATTTTATGTATCTATAGGAGAGATTCTAGCCCATTAGTTAAGAATTGGGATTTGGAGTCAGATAGCCCAGATTTAACTTTGATCCAACTGTTGTATAATTTTGTTACCTGAAGGAAAAATTACTCAGATTCTCTGAATTTTGGTTTTCTCATCTGTAATTAATAGTGAAAATTATAACCTCCTAAGGATTAATACAAACTCATACTTTTAAAGAGCGTTATAGTCAACTGTATTGTGCTTTTTAGTATCTCTCTTGGGGTCTTAGATGAAAATAACAGTGGGGCTTATTATCTTACAGTGAGTTGAATAGTCTCTATATTAATATTGTTATAGATTTGTTTAGTCCACTAATAATTTGTATGTAGAACTGCATTATTTTTCTTTCCCCTTATTAATTCAGGAGGAAAGATCATAAGCTTAAAATTGACAAGCAGCAGTTTTCAGAAGGCATGGCGCAGGGTAATATGGATGGGTGGAGAGAGGAGAGGGGATTTAATATCATCCACCAGTAGGTTGTAGTTCCTTATTCACATAGAAGTATACCCCCATTCCTACTGACCTGTTTGTTTTCCTCTAGACTGACTTGGTGAATACTAAATGCTGCCTTGAAATGTTTCATATTGGATGTGGGTTGAGCTGGTACATTACATAGACAGGTTACTTCCTGTCTTCATTCTTCAGTCAGGCTTTTTATTTTTTTATTGGTTGTTTAGACTAGATTTAATACATTTTTAGAGCTGCCAAAAACAAATGTAATAAATGGTTGCCTGAGGCTACAACTAGGCTCACTGGGCTATGATCAAACTCTGCCTTTGGCAGGCTCTTTGATACTTACTAAATTCTCTGGCTTGGCTTGTTTACTTAAATTCTTAGAAGTTCTAAATATAAACTTTGGGTGAATTCATTGCAGTATACCTCTTTGAGTAAGCCTTTATATATGGAATGGTTTAAATATTATTTGTGCTCTCAAAGCTAGTCTTAAAAACAAAAAAGGTAGGGTGCCCGGGTGGCTCAGTCAGCTAAGTGTCTACCTTTGGCTCAGGTCATGATCCCAGGGGCCTGGGATGGAGTCCCATGTCAGCTTCCCTGCTCCACAGAGATTCTGCTTCTCCCTCTGGCCCTCCTCCCATTTGTTCTTCCAATCTTTCTCTCTTTTTCTTTCAAATAAAATAAAATAAAACCCAAAAAGGTACTTATATTATTTATCCCTAAATCTAATTTTTATAGCCAGTCATTCTAATCCAGTGAAATTAAATGAATTTCTGGCCTTGGCCTTCCTACTACTTTAATAAAATTAATTAATGGTACAATAGCCTAAATAAAATAAAATTAATTAGTAGCAAAAACTGTATAATTAATTTAGAGAAGGCCCAAATTTCATAACCTGTGAAGCATGGTAAGTAACTTAGCTGTGATATAGCTGCCACTGGCCTTCTGTCTTCTCTTTGGGGCAAGTAGCTTCTCTGACCACAATGGTTTAAACCAAGGGAAAATGTCCAGGTTTCCTGAATTTTGTTTTGGGGGAAGGTTAAGGAAATGATCAGAAATGACTTTCTTTTCACTAATGTATGAACCAGTGGGGAATCTATCAGCTTTCTTTGCTCTGGTGGTAGATGTGTTTGGTATACTGTTTTACTTCTTTCCCATTCTGTTTCAGAGTCTGATAAAGAGGAGAAACCGCAAAGCACTGTTATACCCAAGGAAGTGACACCAGCCCTGTGCTCACTTATGAGCAGTTATGGCAATCTCTCAGGGTCAGACAGTGAGCCAGAAGGTAAGTCATGGGCTCAGTTGTTACAGGTGGGTTTGTTTTGTTTTGTTGCTTTTTGAATTTGGTGTATACTCTGCGCCAGTAGCATCCTTTCAGGTGTGTCTTTCTGAGGACAAGATGTTTTAAGCATATTCTTTATTTCATCTTCACATTTTTCATTTGGTGTTAGCATGGGATAAAGGAAAACTTGAGAAATGAGGAAATGTATTGCTAGTCTGGGAGAAAAAGGCAAAAATAATATGACAGGATAGGAAGGGGAAGAAATAATGTTTCACTAATGGAGTCAAAGAAAATTCTAAAAGATACAGCAAAGAAAGTTAATTTCCTCTGTTTACTCTCAAGAGCCCTTGTCTTAACATATTTAGAGCACCTTTGGTCGGTGAAAAGAGGTCCTTTGTAAAAAAGTGAATGACAGAATTCCTTACATGTATGTAGAGCATTTTTTTTTATGGAGCACATTTACATAAATTACCTCATTTGGAGAACATAGTAACTCTATTCTTGTGTCAAATTAGCCTGTGTGTTTTAAAGACTGGATGAAACGGAATCCTTTCAAGGTTCTTTCTAAGTAATTGGTGATGTACAGTACAGGATATATGTCTAACCTTTAGAAATGACAACAAACCAGCTTAATCTAGCATCTTTTCTTAGAGTTACTTCAAAGTTGTATGTTGTTGATTTGTTGTAGCATGGCAATGCTAAACCCACGGTTCATATAAATAATCAGCATATGTTTAGTGAATAAGTCTTGCCCTTCTGTTGTGGAAACTTGGCTCTGCACAGTAAGTTTATTTGGGCTTTACCACCTATGAGAGAATTCACGTGTCTGTCTCTGCACTAGATGTGTACTGAAGATAAAGAATACAGGGTCTACAGGTGAGTGTGTAGAAGGAAGGGAAGATTTTAATGTAATTGGATGACGATGGTGGCACTTTTAATGTTAATGAAGCTAGAGATAATCACTGTATAGTTGGAAGATGTTGAAGGAGAACAATTGGCATTTACTGTGAAGGATAATGTTTAGATATATCTGTAACATAGGGATTTTTTTCTTCTTTTTTAATGGATCATGGTTTACTATGGTAGCTGTTTAAAAGCTACTTGAATTTTGAAATATAAACTACTTTGGTTTTATCAGGTATTTCTTAACAGATGGTTGCCTCTTCTTGTTTTTATTTTGATTTTAAGTATAACAGTATTTATTTCTTTACTCTTGTTTCCAGTACACTGATAGAAGATGGAGTTATTCTTTAAACACATATTACATTTCCTGCTTATCGTGTGTTTTTATGACAGGTGATAGCAATGAAAGCTGGTACCACATTACTGAATCTTATAAAAACAAGCCACACTAATGCTCTTGCTCTCTCTCCCAAGATAAAACATTTAATACTTTCATTCTCATGTCTTTTTTTGCATATGCACAAGCAGACAAACGGGGGAGTGGTAGGGAGAGGGAGAAGCAGGCTCCCTGCTGAGCAAGGAGTGCCTGAGGGACTTAATCCCAGGACCCTGGGATCATGACCTCAGCTGAAGGCAGATGCTTAACCGACTGAGCCACCCAGGAGCTGCCACCATTTTTAAATTAGAAGAAAGGAAGGAAACTGGGAGGGATCTTTTGAGGTCACTCTTTCATTTGTAGAAACTTCTGCTTAAAGAAGATAAGTTTACAAAGCTAGTATGTGAGAGAGCTGATAGAAAGCCTAGGTTTAGGGACTTAAAAATCTGAAAAAAGCCAGCTGTATTGCCTTTCATTGTAGTCATTCTCTTTGTTGTATTTAGTGTCTTACTGCACAGAAATGCATAGCTTTATCTTATAGATAAGAGAAGGTATTTATCTATTAAAAGATACATTTTATCTTACATGAATTTATTTTTACTAATTGTCTACAATGTCCTGCCTGAAGGAAAAACCCCTTGCTTATATTCCTAAGGCTTCAGAATTATTATATGTAGTTTGAATTCAGCTTTATTAAGCCATCCAGGTCACCAGCAAGTTTCCAACTTCCATTGTAAGTTCTGGGCTATGGGATAGGATATCGACACATAGGGACTTTGGAAGAAATAAACCAAAGAAATAAAGTGGGCTTTTCTGAACCATGAAATAGCATCTAGAAGGCTGCTTATTTAAGTGGATTCTAAATGGAGAGGAGCAGTTTGATTCCTCACAGATTTTTAACAATTGGATCATCATAGTTATAATCTGTCTTGACTTGGGAATCGATACAAAGGTATATAGAGTATCTTAAATGTGACCATTGCTGTTCCAGAATGAGTTTTAAACAAGGAAGGGGTCCCTCAAGAAAGACTGAAGGAAAACAAGAGGCTGTGCTTGGCTCTGGGGACATCAGAATCATTAAGATCATTAAGTTATACGTAACTTTTATACGTAACATATAAAAGAAAATTTCAGTGAGTGATATTTCCAAATGGGTTAGTTTGATATCTGTTCTGGATTTTGCATGTTAGTTTTTTGTTTTTGTTTTGCCATGTTAGAAGTTAAGCACAGTTTTGTAGCTCTCCAAATTTTTTTTTCTCAAACTGGTGTGGGCTAGGACTGGGTGTCCTCCAAATTGAAAACTCTTTTTTTTTTTTAAATTAACATATAATTTATTATTAGCCCCAGGGGTACAGGTCTGTGAATCGTCAGGCTTACACACTTCACAGCACTCATTATAGCACATACCCTCCCCAGTGTCCATAACCCAACCACCCTCTCCCTCCCTCTCTACCCCTGGCAACCCTCAGTTTGTTTTGTGAGATTAAAAGTCTCTTATGGTTTGTCTCCCTCCCAATCCCATCTTGTATCATTTTGAAAACTCATTTTAAAAAGCCACAAACCAAAAGATGTGATTTATAGATTTGAAAAAATTCATTGGTTATATTTTAAGTTTATTTGGATTGATAAATATTACATTAAAATATGATTCTAAGCTGGGAAATGTTGTGAGCCTCAAGAAAAATATAGAGTCTCAGTTCCTCATTCCTTAGCAGAAAATTGACAGTGTACGCTCTGATTCTTTTGACTTTTGTATTCCTGGATTGGAGGATCAATACTTTTCTTTCTTTTCTTTTCTTTCTTTCTTTTCCTTTTTCTTTTTTTTTTTTAAGATTTTACTTATTTATCTGAGAGAAAGAGAGAAACTATGAGCAGGGGAGGGGCAGAGGGAGGATCAGACTCCCCACTGGTGTTCCATCCCAGGACTCCAGGTTCATGACCTGAGCCGAAGGCAGACGTTTAACCAGCTAAGCCTCCCAGGCGCCCAGAAGATTAATGCTTGAAGGGGAAGGAAATAATAGAGAGTAGTACCCTGGCTTTTCTTTTTGCCTTTTGCTACTGTTCGCATAGTTTTGAACTCTATAAACCACTTTGAATTCTTTGCTCCTTTCTTATATGGTTACATTTCTCTAATTATTTTTCTTTTTTCCATCATTTTGAAGGCATATCAAAACTGTGGTCATCACAACAAATTCTTTTTTTCTTTCTTTCTTTTTTTTTTTCTTTTCTTGGATATAGAGAGCATGCACACGCATATGCACTCTAGTGGGTTGGAGGGGGAGAGAGGATCTCAGGTAGGCTCCATGCTCAGCTTAGAGCCCAGCATGGGGACTCAATCTCATTAACAACGCTGAAATCATGACCTGAGCTGAAATCAAGAATTGGATGCTTGGGGTGCCTGGGTGGCTCAGTGGATTAAAGCCTCTGCTTTCAGCTCAGGTCATGATCCCAGGGTCTTGGGATCAAGCCCCACATCGGGCTCTCTGCTCAGCAGGGAGCCTGCTTCCCCCTCTCTTTCTTCCTGCCTCTCTGCCTACTTGTGATCTCTGTCTGTCAAATAAATAAATAAAATCTTAAAAAAAAAAAAAAGTTGGATGCTTAACCAACTGAGCCACCCAGGTGCCCTGTCATAGCAAATTCTTACATAGTGCTTATTCTGTGTCAGGCCCTGTTTTATGTGCTTGACTCATCTAAGTATTATAATAACCTCATGAAGTAGGTGCCATTATTTATGAGGATATTTAGGTAGAGATAAGTAACTTGCTCCAAGATCACAACTGGTATGTGATGGAACTAGAATTTGAAGTTTGGGACCAGGGTTTGTGCTTAAAATACTTACCCTGTATTTCCCTTCTAATGCAATTAACACTTGGGTGTAAAGGTTTTGAGGGATATGATTAGACTCCTACACTTTTGTTCAGGCATTTGAACTGAGTCTCCCAACTTCTAGAATCGAACTCTTTATATCACATCAGCTTGTCAAAAATACAGAATAACCATTTTGGGGGTGAGGGGAGGGGATCCTTAAAACTTGTGAGTTTTCAACTAATCATATGGTTTTTCTTTTTTATTTTGTTAGTATGTGAAATGCATTGATTGATTTCAAGTATCAAACCAGTCTTGTATTCTTGGAATAAAATCTACTTAGTCACAATTATTACCTTTTTAATACATTACTGGATTTGATTTACTAATAATTTATTCCATGTTCATAAAGGATTATTAGTTTGTGTTTCTCTTTTCTTGTAATGACTTTGTCTGGATTTGGTATGAGTAGGGATCTGTTTCCTTCTCCACTTCTTTTAAGGGTCTGTGTAGGATTGCTACCATTTTTTCGTGTTTGTGGAATTCAATAGTGGAGTCATTTACCTGGCATTTTTGGGGGAGGGTAGATTTTAAATTATGAATTAAATTTCTTAGTAGGTATAGGACTATTTAGATTTTCTGTTTTTTCTTGTTCAGCTTTGGTAATTTGTGTTTTTCAAAAAAATTTGTTTCATCTAAGATGTCAAATTCATTGGCATACAGTTACTTAAAGATATTTTCTTGTGCTATCTGTTGGATCTATAATGATGTTTTCTCTTTGATTCCTCATATTATTAAATGGTATTTAAAAATTTTTTTTCTTGATCAGTCTTGCTAGCTGTTTGTTAATTTTATTAATCTTTTCAGAGTATACCAACTTCTGGCTTTATTGATTTTTCTCTATTGGCTGTTTCTTTTTTTTTGGAAAATTTTATTTATTTATTTGACAGAGAGAAAGCAAGAGAGGGAACACGAGCAGGGGAAGTGGGAGAGGGAGAAGCAGGCTCCCTGCTGAGCAGAGCAGGGATCCAGATGTAGGTAGGGCTCAATCCCAGGACCTTGGGATCGTGATCTAAGCCAAAGGCACGTGTCCAGCAACTGAGCCATCCAGGTGCCCTTCTTTTGGTTGTTTCTAATTCATTGATTTTCACTTTGTTATTTATTCCCTTCTCACTCTCTGCCTTCTGTAGTGGAAGTTCAGATAATTGATTTTAGGCTTTTCTTCATTTCTTTTTAATTTTTTTTTAAACATGTTTTGTGTTTTAGATTTTTTTTTTTTAAAGAGCTTACTTACTTATTTGACAGAGAGAGAGATCACAAGTAGGCAGAGAGGCAGGCAGTGAGAGAGGGGGAAGCAGGCTCCCTGCTAAGCAGAGAGCCTGATGTGGGGCTTGATCCCAGGACCCTGAGATCATGACCTGAGCCAAAGGCAGAGGCTCAAACCACTCAGACACCCAGGTGCCCCTCTTTTTAATTTTTTTAAGTTTTTAATTCTTTTCTTTTTTTCTTCATTTCTTTCTTTCTTTCTTTCTCTTTTTCTTTTTTTTTTTTTAAGATTTTATTTATTTATTTGACAGAGAGATATCGCACGTAGGTAGAGAGAGAGAGGAGGAAGCAGGCTCCCCGCCAAGCAGAGAGCCCAATGCAGGACTTGGTCCCAGGATCCTGGGATCATGACCTGAGCCGAAGGCAGAGGCCCACCCACTGAGCCACCCAGGCGCCCTTTTTCTTCATTTCTAATAAAAGCAACCAAAGTTATAAATTTGCCTCCATGCATTGCTTTAGCTGCATCCTACAAATTGTTATGTTTTCATTTTTATTGTTTAAAAATGTTTTCTAGGGGCGCTTGGGTGGCTCAGTGAGTTAAAGCCTCTGCCTTCGGCTCAGGTCATGATCCCGGGGTCCTGGGATCGAGCCCCTCATTGGGCTCTCTGCTCAGCAGGGAGTCTGCTTCCCTTCCTCTCTCTCTGCCTGCCTCTCTGCCTACTTGCGGTCTCTGTCAAATAAATAATAAATAAAACCTTTAAAATAAATAAAAATAATAAAAATGTTTTCTAATGTCTCTTGTGGTTTGTTCTTTAACATGTGGGTTAGTTAGATGTGTGCTGTATAGTTTCCAGAGATTTGGTGGTTTTCTAGATAGTTTTCTGTTAATGATTTTACTTTAATTCTGTTTTGGTCAGAGGGCACATTTGCACACTTACAATTTTTTTTCCAGTTCATTGAGACTTGTTTTGTAGCCTAACACAAATGAATGTTCATGTGAACCTGACAAAAATATGTATTGGGTTGAATGTTTGTCAGTTTGAGTTCTTAGCCATACTCAGGTCTTCTCTATCCTTGCTCATTTTTTGTTTAATTTTCTTCATTTACTGAGAGCAGTGTTAAAAGTCTCCAACCTTAATAATGGATTTGTTTGTTTCTTGTTTCAGCTCTGTGGGCTTTTGCTACATGTATAGTGAAATGCTGTTATTAGGTGTTACTGTTTTGCTTTCTTGATGAGTTGATTTCTTTATCGTTATGAAGTGCCCTTCTTTGTCCCTGGTTATAGTCCTGTTCTGAAGTCTCCTTTGTCTGATATTGATAAAACCAATCCAGCCTTTTTATAATTGGTGTATGTATGGAATTTTCTTTCCTCCTTTTACTTTTAGTCTGTGACTGGTCGCAGGCAGTCCTTGCTTTGTACTTCCTTGGTAACTGAGATTTAATCTCAGTTCTGTTTGTGAAAGCAAGAACTACCTACAATTTAAAGTTGGTTTCTTGTAGACATGACATAGTTGATCTTGTTGTTCTCTACCACCCCTCTCCACTCTGACCAATCACTCTTTTAAGTGGGATGTTTAAACTGTTTAAACATATTGTAATTATTAATATGGCTTGTTTCTTTTTGTCACACCTTTTGTTCTATTTTCCTTCTTTTCCTGCCTTTGGATTTATGCTGCCTAACTATTAGGACAGTGCAAACATAGGTTTATTTGTTGACCTCTTTATTTTACTTTTTAGGAGTTGGTCTATCTAGAGTTTATAGATATCCAACTAACAATATACTTTCAATGATGTTATACCACTTCATATAGGATTTAAGAATTTTATAGCAATATACATACATTCTCCTCTTCCATTCCTTTGTGCTGTTGTTATCAGGTTTTCCTGCAGATGTTATGAATCCTACATGCACTGTTAACTATTTTTGCTTAGAATAGTCAGTTATCTTTAAAACCTTTTTTAAACCAGAAAAAAAGGTCTTTTCTGTTTATCTACATATTGATGATTTCTGATGCTCTTCATTCCTTTGTTTCTGTCTGGTATTATTTCCTTCATAGAGATCACTTTCTGTAACTCTTTATGGTAATCTTTTCAGTTCTTGGCAGTTATATTTCTGATTTGAAAAATATGGTACTACATTGAAAATGCCTAGTTTTTATTAATAAGTAGCCAGTATTATGGCTGCTGGGGAGAGTATTATGGCTTTTTTGGTTATTTTGTAAGTTTACCTTTTTTTTGGGGGGGGGGTTAATCTTTGTATTTGATTTTCATTACTTTCAGAAGCTCCCATTAAGACTGAAGCGGACATTCTGGTGGCCGATGAGGTTCTTCATAGCAATACTCCTAAGAGACCCAGTCCCAGTGCTAAAGAGACTGCTAGGAAGTATGAGAGCCCAAAGAAAAGTTTTAAAAAGACAAAACCTAAGAGGAAAAAAGATTATCACAACTACCAAACATTATTTGAACCACGGACACACCATCCATATCTCTTGGAAATGGTAAATGATTTTTCTTTACATTCTAATCTTTGTGCTCTTCTCAAATGATAAAGATAGAGCCACTAGGTTTCCTCATGGGTTCATGCATGCATGTTTTTAAAGTTTACCAGGGACATTTGCTCCTTGAAGACTCCATTAGTGTATTTTGAAGCTGCATTTGGAGTACAGCTGATATTCAGTAAATGTGAAATAGTATACTTTTCAAAACTGCTTAAAATAAAAGGATCTGTAGAGTTAACTGATTGGTAAGGAAATATGTATTGAGGTGTACTGACATTTTTAAAGTTTCTCTTGAAATCACAACTAAACACAAAGGCAGACTGAAGGGAGAAGGAGTTTTTTTATGTGTTTATTTTGTGCATTATTGGCTTTATTCTTAGTGTGATGTGCTGAAAAATCTATTTCTTCAAATTTTAAAAGAAGCAGCAGCACATCTTTTGATTCTAAGTAATGGACATGAAGTCGTTCAAAGGTCTAGTTCTTTTGTGCTAGAAGTAATAGAAAATATTCCAAAATTTTTACTAGAGTTGTAGAACTATTGACAATGTGTGAAAGTTGTTTTTGCCCTGTCAGCTAAGTGTTTCTGCTGTAGCTGAACTGTTCTGTGGCTACACTCTTTGAGGTATTACATGTAGACACAGTTGCTTCTTATTTAAATTGATCTGGAATGGACTATCTATTTTGTAAATTTCAGTGCTTCTATAAAGTAAATAGCATTTTTATTTTATTTTATTTTATTTTTTTAAAGATTTTATTTATTTATTTGACAAATAGAGATCACAAGTAGGCAGAGAGGCAGGCAGAGAGAGAGAGAGAGAGGGAAGCAGGCTCCCTGCTGAGCAGAGAGCCCGACGTGGGGCTCGATCCCAGGACCCTGAAATCATGACTTGAGCCGAAGGCAGTGGCTTAACCCACTGAGCCACCCAGGCACCCCGTAAATTGCATTTTTAAAATACCTCCTAAGTTTTAAATTAAATCTTCTGTTCACTAGATGTTCATTCCTTTGTGAGGTCTCTCTATTGCACTAATGACATCAGGAGATGAATTGAGTGATCTTATCCTTTTTGACAAATCAGATGATTCCTTGGTTATGTATTTCATCTAAATATGGGGGATTTTTATATTTCCATTACAATAAGCACAAAAGTGAAAAGTTACAAAAGCCCAGGAATGTTGGGATTTTTTTTACTGCTGCTTTCATCATTACTATATTTACTGTATCGGCTTATCAGTTTCTATACTGTTTGTAGGTTTGGGTTTAGGAGGATCCTCTTTGACATGATTTGTGGATCAAAGAATTGCAGACGTTTAAACCTGTATTTCCTGTCCTTTGTTACATACTCCCAGAGAGGATGCCCAATGTGAACATTTGTGCCATACAAAAAGCTAGATAATCTTGGTATAAGTTAAAAGTAAATGTTCTTATATTGTTTTTTAGCAAGATAATTTAAATATAATAATCTACTTAAATATATATTACAAATTTATTAAAAATTATGTTGTAAGTATGTAAATATATATATCTTTATTGTTCTGTTCTTCATATAGGGGAGACACATATAGTATTTTAGGATATATTTTATTTACCAGCTAATCGTTTTATTTATTATTTTTTAGCTTTTAGCTCCGGACATCCGACATGAAAGAAATGTGATTTTGCAGTGTGTTCGGTACATCATCAAAAAGGACTTTTTTGGACTTAATACTAATTCTGCAAAAACTGAAGATATATAGGTATCTGATGTTTCAGCACTCATGTGAAATAGCCCCATCTTAAAGTTAGTGGAGGAAAACCTTTTTAAAAAAACAAAACAAAACAAAAAAAAATGGATTAGTAATTAAATTGTAGGCCTCATGGGACGTTATGTTGGATTTTTAAATCTTTCCTTTGAATCTATGCAAATAAATACATAACTGATTTTTAAGACTGTGTTTGTATTGTTGGGGATGTGCATAGTTATTTGCTGGCAGAATTCTGTTATTTATATTTACTTGTATGTATTGCTGTCAGGTAAGGAAGTCTGCTCTGGTGGTTTAGTAGTAAAGAAAAAAGCTTTAAAAATGTTAAATTCAGCTAAGCAAAACTGTAGCTTAGGGAGAGAAGTATATTCATTTTGTTTTTAATGCAGGAGAACAAGAATCATTCCTTAACCATAGCAAGGGAGATTATTTAGAAAATAAACTGTATCAAATTAATATATTCAAAAGGTCTTGAAATTTAAAATTTCCCTGTTTATTTCAAAGGATATTTTGAAATTCACCTATTGGCACTAATTAAATATTTCAAATATTGAATGTTTGGAATATTAATATAGATAAGGCCTTTGAGTATGTTTAGATTCACTGAAAATGCTTGTTTTTGCTATGGTTCAGAATTGGACCTTTTAAATTTCTCTGTTGAAAACTATATAAAGCATGGTACTTAATGAAGCCCATCTAATTTACAGGCAAAACAGTAGTTTGTAAAATAAAGTAAAACCTTAGAACCAGTTTTAAGATTTAATTAAAATTCATCCTATGAGCATATCAATTGAACCCTTTTTGAATAGATCCTTTAATACCAAATATTTTTTTTCCCAGAATTTTTTTAAAATTTTAATTTCTTTTCAGTGTAACAGAGTTCATTCACCCAGTACGCCATGCAATACATGCCCTCCATAATACCCACCACCAGGCTCCCACAACCTCCCACCTCTAACCCCTTCAAAACCCTTAGATTGTTTTTCAGAGTCCATAGTTTCTCATGGTGCATCTCCCCCTCCAATTTCCCTCAACTCCCTTCTCCTCTCCATCTTCCCGTGTCCTCCATGTTATTTGTTATGCTCCACAAATAAGTGAAAAGATATGATAATTGACTCTCTCTGCTTGACTTATTTCACTCAGCATAATCTCTTCCAGTGCTGTCCATGTTGATAAAAAAGTTGGGTATTCATCCTTTCTGATGGAGGCATAATACTCCATAGTGTATATGGACCACATCTTCCTTATCCATCTGTCCATTGAAGGGCATCTTGGTTCTTTCCACAGTTTGGCAACCGTGGCCATTGCTGCTATAAACATTGGGGTACAGATGGCCCTTCTTTTCACTACATCTGTATCTTTGGGGAAAATACCCAGTAGTGCAATTGCAGGGTCATAAGGAAGCTCTATTTTTAATTTCTTAAGAAATCTCCACACTGTTCTCCAAATTGACTGCACCAACTTGCATTCCCACCAACAGTGTAAGAGGGTTCCCCTTTCTCCACATCCCCTCCAACACAGGTTGTTTCCTATCTTGCTAATTTTGGCCATTCTAACTGGTGTAAGGTGGTATCTCAATGTGGTTTTAATTTGAATCTCCCTGATTAATACCAAAGATTTTGATCTTACGTTCTAGTCACTTGTGCTAGCTAGAGCTGGGATTTTTAAAAATTAGTGTGTTGTAGTTGAAAAATTGCTGTTACCTGACTGACATTGTGATTCTTGAAGTCCATAAATCTTGCCTGCAAGAAAAAGGTAAGAAAACTTATGGCAACCCTGAAGAAAGACCTCTGTAAGATCCTATCCAGAATCCTGGAGCACCTGGTATGTAACACTGTGATACTACAGACCTGAGATCAAAATTCATACTTAGGCCAGTGTTTCACCATACAGATCTTACTCTCCTTCATTCTTCTCCTCCAGTGAATCCCATGTTTTAGAAAATTACCTGTCCACCAAATTACTTAATTCAGTTTATACAACACTGTTGAGTTCTTACTTAGGTGCCGACTGGAAACATGGATTGATTGAAAATATAAAAATGAATGAGGCCTTGCCTGACTTTAAGGAACTCAGTTTAATTTTTATATTATTCATAGCTGTGACTCTTAAGCCAATCCATCTCATCAGAATGAAGTAACCAGTGTTACAAAACTGGGTTGATATTCTAAAACATGATTTAGTCTGTAGTTTTATCATAGGTTGGCATGCAAATTTCATAGACTTTAACTACATAAATGAATTCAGACTCTCAGGCTGCTTTCACAGACCTCTGTAACCCCAGGAATGTTCACAATCACTGCTTTAAAGGGTTTTGTGCAGGGCGCCTGGGTGGCTCAGTGGGTTAAAGCCTCTGCTTTCGGCTCAGGTCATGATCCCAGGGTCCTGGGATTGAACCTCACATCGGGCTATCTGCTCAGCAGGGAGCCTGCTTCCCTCCTCTCTGTCTCTCTCTGCCTGCCTCTCTGTCTACTTGTGATCTCTCTCTGTCAAATAAATAAATAAAAATCTTTTAAAAAAAATTTAAAAAAAAGGGTTTTGTGCAAAAAGTTTTATTTTCAATTTCTCTTGCTTTCTAATAAATGTATTTAAGACGGAAAACGCTCTTCTGAGTACTGCCTTGGCTGTGTCTGGCAGTCTTGAGCTCTGGTGACTGTTGTCATTTATTTCTAAGTGGGTAATTTCAGTTTCAGTGGCTGGATTCAGCAATTAACCCAGGAATTCCTCAAGTGCGTTTAAAATTTTTAAGCACCTAGCACACAGCCCATGTGGTTTCTACTTTATGGAATACATGGTCAATATTTGTAAATATTGAGTGTTTTCAGAGGGAGGGGTGCCTATTCTTGGATACAAAGTTTTTTTTGGATTTGGCTTATTAATTGTTCATAGAGTCTACATTCCTGTCTTACTGTTCATATAGTGAATTGATTTCTGAATGTGAAAGAAAGAAAGCAATATATGATGACTTTTGGTGAGTTGTGTCTTTTGTAACTGTGAAATACTCTTGTTTGTTGTCAGGACTCTCTGCAATGACCTATTTCCCCCAATTAATGTAGTCAAAACAGCTTTCTGGGAGTTCAGTCTAATGGTCTCTGGGGAATTTAATCCATCTGTATTAATTGAAATTGTTGAAATGTTTGGATCGTCCCTGCCATTTTATTTTGTATCTTACTTCAACATTTCAGTGACTTGATTGAGCATTGTTTTTTCTCTTAGTTTTTCGTTCTGGTACTTTGGAAAGAATCAAACCTATTGCTCTTCCTTTCGTGGTTTTCCTTTTCTATCCGTTTGCAGCTACAGTGGCTGTATCTTCTTCCACTCCTCTCCCTTACCATTCTTGCACTTCCCCACCTGGACCTCTCCTCCTGGTATAATGATGTGGGATTTGTTTCAGATTAATCTCTGTTATCTTGGTGAATGTGTTTGTGTGTGTTTTAACAGTACGTGTAGTTATTTAGACAACTATAAGTTTTAGTTTCCTTCTCACTGCTTTTTCTTTCATCCCAAGGTTAGTTTTTTGGTTTACTGCAGATTATCATCAGTTAATCCCATCAGATTGAATCCTCCACTTGAATTTTTTTAAAATTGAGTTTTAGGGTGTTGGGTTCAAAATCCTTTCCCTTTAGAATTTTGAAGCCCTAATATGATGGTCTGCTAGCATCCAGTATTGCTGATTTAAAAACCCAACACCAATCTGATTCTCTCACCTTCTCTTTTTATATATTGATAAAGACCTGTTTTTTTCTGTCATTGAAAAACATTTAGGATTTTCTTTTTATGTGTTGAGTCCTAAAAGTTTCACCATTGTGTGTCTAGGTATGTGGGATATTTGTCATACCCCATGGTCCTTTCACTCTGAAGAACTGTACCATTCTTGGATGAAGAGCAATTTCTAATATGGTTTCTTTAATGATTTTCTTTCCATTTCATCAGTTTCATTTTTCTGGAACTCTTAGTGAGTGAGTGTGGGACCTCCTGCCTTGGTCCTCTGTTCGCTGGACATTTATATTTTGTCATTTATATTTTGCTCCATTCTGGAAGAATTCTTCAGATGTGATTGTCCAGATCATGATTCGCTCCTCAGGCATGTCCATTACAATAGTATTTTAGGTTTTCTGTTTCCTTTTAAGTTTAGTCATTTGTTTTTAAATATTCAAGATAGCTCCTTTTTTTTTTTTTTTAAAGATTTTATTTATTTATTTGACAGACAGAGATCACAAGTAGGCAGAGAGTCAGGCAGAGAGAGAGAGAGAGAGGGAAGCAGGCTTCCTGCGGAGCAGAGAGCCCGATGCGGGGCTCGATCCCAGGACTCTGAGATCATGACCCGAGCCGAAGGCAGCAGCCCAAACCACTGAGCCATCCAGGCGCCCCTCAAGATAGCTCTTTTGGTCTGTTTTTTTCATAGATGTGGTACCCTTACATTCCTGGGGATCTCAGTTGGAGTTTTTACATTATTTTCCATTCCTTCAATTACTCGTGTTCCCTATTGCCAACTGTTTTGTTAATTTATTAATTATCTTTACCACTATTTGTTGTCTTTAAAGGATCATTCAGGGGCGTGCCTGGGTGGCTCAGTGGGTTAGGCCGCTGCCTTTGGCTCGGGTCATGATCTCAGGGTCCTGGGATCGAGTCCCGTGTCGGGATCTCCGCTCAGCAGGGAGCCTGCTTCCTCCTCTCTCTCTCTCTGCCTGCCTCTCTGCCTACTTGTGATCTCTCTGTCAAATAAATAAATAAAATCTTTAAAAAAAAATAAAGGATCATTCAAATATATGGAAGAGATTCACTTGATTAATGTATTGGTAGTTGGGTGTGGAGTTTCCCCACATTGCTATGAGCCTTCTTTTCTCCAAAAGACTTTTTTTTACCTTGACTGGAAGAAGAGGGCTTGTTCACACAGACTTTTAATAATACATAGATGGGAATGGGCAGGAGATCTAGGCTCTTGTTCCATCCTCAGCCCCATCCCTGGAGAGTCACCATGTTTGCCAAAGTAGAGGTTTTGATTCTGAGGACAGAGTTCTTCTCTCCAGGACAGAACTCTCCCACTCCCACTAATGACTTGGTTTTGGAAGTGGACAAAGTTAGGACGGGACAGTCACTGCTGGAGGCTCCCACCTTTCTGTCACTTGTTGTCTCAGCATAGGGTATCCTTAGGATTGCTTTCACCTTTTTGATTGTTGTTGCCTGGGCTGGTTGGGGCTGAAGCTCTCCATTCTTGTTTTTTGTTGGTCTCATCAGCTTTACGGGGGCTCCCCAACTTCAGTGGACATCAAAATCACCCAGAGGGCTTATTAAATCCAGATTGCAGGGCCCTACCCCTGAAGATTATAAGGAGGTTGGGATGTGGCCTGTGAATTTCCTACTCTCTTTCTCTTCCTGCCTTTCTGCCTACTTGTGATTTCTGTCAAATAAATAAAATCTTTAAAAAAAAAAAAAAGAAAACAAAACACTGTGAGACGTTTAAGAACTTGAGAGTTTCTCAAAACCACTGGCACCCCAATATTACCTTTTGTATTCCTTCCCTGTTCCCAGTTCTTTTTTTTTCCCCCCTTTTTATTTATTTATTTATTTGACAGAGAAAGACAGCAAGAGAGGGAACACAAGCAGGGGGAGTAGGAGAGGGAGAATCAGGCTTCCCATGGGGCAGGGAGCCTGATGTAGGACTTGATCCCAGGACCCTAGGATCATGACCTAAACCAAAGGCAGGAGCTTAATGACTAAGCTATCCAGGCGCCCCTAAATCTTCAGTTTTTTGTTTTGTTTTGTTTTAAATATCATTTCAAGGAATTTGTAGCATAAGGAGAGGGATAGTCCACTGTTTTAGTCTAGACTTAATTTCTTCATTCATTAAATTCTTCAGTTTTAGAATAAGCTTCTTTAAAAATATTTCTCCTTTTTATGGCTATTTTTTAGAAAGATTTTATTTATTAGAGAGCACACACATGAGAGAAAGAGAGAGAGAGAGAGAGCAAGAACAGGGGGAGAGTGAGGAGCAGACTCTCTACTGAGCAGGGAACCTGCCATGGGGCTTGATCCCAGGACCCTGGGATCATGACCTGAGCCAAAGGCAGACGCTTAACCAACTGAGCCATCCAGGTGCCCCGTTTCCTTGTTAAGGCTTTTTAAAGTATAAAGTATATAGTAAAGTATATTATAAAGTATAAAGTAAAAGTATAGAGTAATGCAATGACACCCATCTTCCCACCCATCGTGCAGTTTCAGTGCTCGATCAGTCTGTGGCCAGTCTCATTTCTATCCACACCTCACCAGTCCCTCCCCACCCCACCTGAGATTATTTAGAATCAAATGCCTAGGCATCTTAATTATTTTATTCTTACACATTTCAGTATATATCTCTAGAAGGTAAGGACTTAGAAAAACCCCCACCATATCTTCAAATTTAATAACTCCTTAAGATCATCAACTATCCAATCAGACAAATGAAGTTTCTATAACTTGTTAAGATAACATAGTTGAGATCATTCTGTGTATTTCATTTTGTACCTTGTTTATGTATCTCAAGTGCCAGATTAGAAAAGTATATTTTGGACATATTTAAAATTTGCTCAATTTGCTACTTACTACTGGTCACCTTCCTCTTTTCCATGAAAAAGTAGACATTTAAATTCTGAAATGGACTATGTATCTTCATTTAAATGTGCAAATGGCAGTGCCAAGCGCAGTAGAGCTTACCGTTGCTCTTGTTGTGAGGGGAGAGGAAGATAGGAAAGCCCTGCTGAAGGAACAGGCCAGGGCCGGGGGCTTGCCTTGTATTTAATAAGCATTTGAAAGTTGCCCTGTTGGCTTCCTTTGTCCAGTATGTATTTGCCAGATACACAAGGCTGAAATGGACTGAATGGTCACTCTGGGAATGGAAAGCCACTTCGACTGTGGTGGAAGCTTGTTCCAGAACAGTCTCCTGTTAGCATAGCTGGGGGCTTCTTGAGGGTGGCATAAGAAATGGTTATTTCAAAATTGGAAGAGGAGGAAACCAGTAAACGTGAGTAAATGGAGTAATAGAGGAGACAGATACTCAGAATATGCCTGAACTGACATTTCCATTCTTGATCACAGTTGCCGTAGACTGTGCCCTGCAGTGCAGTGCACACTGTGAAACACTTTGGGGTCTTCTCTTGATCCGTTTTACCAGTTGACTGTAATGTGTCTTTGTGCACCCCCGGAACAACCTATAATGGCTTCACTTCAGAAATTTTCATAGTTTGTGTGAAGGTTTCCATACTGTGATTTCTGTCAGTCTCTAACTGGCTATTGGAGGGCAGTACTGCCATTTCCTGAGTCAGCTATTTTCGAACACATAGCATCTGTACGTTTTTCTAGTTACATTTCTGTTTTTATTTAATTTGTAAAGCTAAACTCTAGGCTTTATTTTGGTTACTCCAGTCTTCCATTGTGTCGTTTTTTGATAGTTCGGTTCAGGATACCACATTGCGTTTAGCAGTGTGTCTCTCTTAGTTACCTTGTTGTTCATTTTGTTGTTTTTTTATGACAAGAGTAATATGCTCATTGAAAAATTCAAATAATCCAGTAATATATAAAATAAAAAAGTGAGGTTTGTTTTGCCCTATACTCTTATCGTCATATTACCCAGAGATACCACTGTTAATAGTTTGGAGTGCATTTCCAGACTTTTAAGATACACATATTTACAAATGTCTAAATATGCTCATATAAATTTTGTTTTTAAATAGAAAAATCATCATAGATATTGCCTTGCAAATTTTTCACTTGATGGTATGTCATGGATATTTATGTATATATATGTAAATATATGCATGTATGCATATATATGCTTTCACTTTTAACATCATTCCCCTATGGGGAAATTTGTTTCCAGTTTTTCTCTAATGTTAATGAGACTACAGTGAACACTGCTGAATTTACAGTGATACACACTCTGTGTGTGTGTTTGTTTTTATCTATGAATATTTCTGTAGGAGTCTTGGGCTCAAAGGTTGAATGGCCTTTAGAAGGCTATATCAAAATACATTCTTATTAAAAATATGTTTAGAAAACATATCGAAACTTGAAATAAAAATAGGTTGGCATATGCCCTTTCAGTGTCACGTGAGCAGTAGTTCTCAAAGTGTGGCCCAGGACCTTTCAGGGTGTCTGTGAAATTCAAACTGTTTTCATAATTCTAGGACATTATTTGCTCTTTTCACTCTAATTTTTTATGTATGAATAGTTTTCCAAAAGCTATATGATATGTGATGCTGTCTTCACTATGACAGCTAATGGGAAGTGTCCTTGGCTATTCTTGTGTTGTCTAGAATTTTCTAAAGTGGTAGGTTGAGGATAAACATACGTGAGTTTTTAGGGCTTAACTCAAGTTGTTAGTACTCTTGCTGGCTATCTTTGTTTTGCCTGTTATAGTCTTTGTAACCTTGTAATTATTGAATTAATGTCATCAATAAATTATTATTTTTAAATGCCAATGATCTGGAAAACTTTAAAATGATGCCACTCAGCTCACTACTTTTTTGTGTTAGAAAACAGATTTTAAAAATGTTAATTCATGTGAATATGTAAATGGTTTTTTGTTTTTAAGTGCATTATATGCTTAAATTTTAATTTCTAGTGCTATGTATATTAATAAATATAACCCATAGAAACAAAAGTTCTTGGCGATCTCAATAATTTTTAAGAGTGTGAAGTAGTCCTAAGACCAAAATGTTTGGGAAGTCACTGTACTAGAGCAGTATCTAACGAATGTACCTAATGGTTAACTGACCCTTTTTGTTTGACTGATTCATTAGGGCCCAGACTCTGTAAGGCCTGATAAGCCACAAATGAATTTTATTTGGTAGAGTGACCTGTTCATTTTCTCTAGTAGAAGGGAGGTCATAGTTGTTTAGCCTTGTAGGACATTAATCATTTGACTGTAATTTTACTCGTGCATTCTCTTCCAGTATCGTCTCATATCATCCTTTGGGATCCTTTGATAATAAGTTAAAGGAGTCTTTTGACCTGTGTTTACTATCTTGTTTCCAACTTTTGAAAATTATTCTTTGACAAGTTCACAAGAGTTTCTTTTTATCCATGCCCTTACCAATGTATCACAGATATTTTTACTGGTTTTGCTGATGCTATTGTAAGACTTAAGGACTTAAAAGTTAAAATTTTTTTAAACATTTCCTCAGTATTCAGTGCATCTGCTTTCTGTTCAGGGGCCTGAAGAAGATTCGGTACTCTAAGAGAAGGACTAGGCAGTGCCCAGGCTTCCCCTTCCATATCCCACATGGCATGGGGAGATGTGCCTTTCCTTCAAATACTCCTACCCCGGGAGTTGGTCCTGTCCACAGCTGCCAGTCCAGAGCAGTAGTAGGGTCCTCAGTGTTGGACCTTTCACATGGAACACATGTTATATTCAGACAACCTTGTTGAGGGACAAGAATGTCCCAAAACAGCAAATACAGTAATTTTGTTATTCTGTCAGGTGAGAGAATGGCATCTTTTTTTGCATTTTCCTGACACCAGTTGATTTGGGAAACAAAGGCAGAAGAAAAATTACTAAATTTCCTTACTACCTACAGCCCATTGACAAGTCCTTGAAGCAGGCAGAGTGACATTCCTCTAGGGACTCAACTGCCTCAATGTTAATACTTTGACAAGTAGAAATTTCCTTTATCTCTAAACTTGTAAAACTGTTGGCAGTTACCCCCCAAGCATATGGCCCACCAATACACATCTGACGGGTCTCTTGACTGAGGTTTTATTAGACCGCAGTAAATGACCTTTTCCCAACAATAGCTAGACCCTTCAAGGTCCTGGAGACCTTGCTTCCAAATTCCTTTAGACTTGTGCTATCCTTAATCTCCTCCCAACTTGAAAGTATATACTGGGGACTCCTCCTGACCCTACTGCAACTCTTTCTGCCCACAGGTCCTGTCCCTGTGTTTTAATAAAATCACCTTTTTGCACCAAAGACCTCTCAAGAATTCTTTCTTGGCTGTTTGGCTCTGAGCCCTAATGTCTTTGCTACATCACTAGTGAGGCCAACCACTTTTCCTGTTTTGTATGTTTGTTTCTGACCATTGCATTCTGTGAATTGCGAGTTCTAATCTTTATTTTCCTGTTGGTTGCTTGGATTTTTTCTTTCTGATTTGTACACAGACTTTATGGATCTCAATCTTCCGTTAAATACTGCAGTCTCTTGCTAGTATTTTTATTTGGGGGGACATTCATTCTATTACTTTTCCTTTGATGGCTTCTAATATTTTTGTGATACTATATTTCGATCTTTATTTTGCATACAGCATGAGTTAGGGATCTGTTACTTTTTAAATTCCTTATTCTGCTGTTCTAATCCCTTTATTTTTACAGGTAAAATGGTTTACATTCTTGATACTGCCTTCCAGGTTTTGTGCTCTATAGAAGGGTTCTGTTTTTCTTTTTTCTTTTTTTTTGAAGATGATACCATATAATAAGAAAGAATCCTTTATTACTACGTAACTACGTAACTTCATAGTGGTTTCTTTTTAATGTCGTAAGGGGCAATTACTTAATCAAGGCTGTGTTTTCTTCCTGTGCTCTCTTCTATGTTTTAAGAACTACTGAAATTGTTTCCATGTCTTATGGGAGTGGTAGTAGCACTTCCTAAACAGTGGTAGCCACTTCCCAAATTTTGATTTTATATAAGATTTCTGGCTCTAACCACTAAACTATCTGAAGATAACCAATAATTGGGACTTTTTTTTTTTTAATATTACAGTGATCACTGATTATTTTTGGCCCTTTCTCACTGGACTGTGGCCTTCTTGTATCTTGAGGAAAGTAAGTCAAAAACTATTACCTTGTCTGAGAACACATAAAATTAGAGTAGACCGGTCAGTATTATTTGCAGATGAGCTGCATAAATTCCAGATTTTGGAAGAATTCTAAAACGGGAAAATTCTTTAAAATATTATTGCTTTAAGATGAATCTATGATAATATCTGTTCTTTCGGCTCTGGAAAAATTTTCTGGTTTTTGTTTTTAGACATAATATTGGCTCAGTTCCTCCCATATTTATTTGTGTATATATATTTAAAACAATGCTGAATCATTGTGATAGAACATCTACTTCCTTGCAGAAGCAGGAACAAGAAAAAGTTCTGAATTAGATACATATTTGCATTCCAAGGCTGGGTGCTTTCTTTTGGATATTTTGAATCCTGGGTACATTTTCAAGAGCAGGTTTTTAGACCACAACTAAAATCACAGGGTTTGAATTTGGTAGGCATTTATTCAGTCCCATATGGTGTTTGACGGATGTAATGATAGGAAATTGTGAGACAGGAGACAGTCATCAAAAACCATCAGAATAAGAAATAAGGTATCAAGTCATTAAAATAAGGTATCAATCAAATTAGGTATTGAGTCAGACTTGTAGAGCCTGTGGTATTCATTACCCTTAATTACCTAGCAAGGAAAAATGGCATTTGAAAATTCATTGTTCACTGTGTCAGTCACTATTATTTGCTGGCTCCCAAACCATGTTGATCATCTGAATATAAGTTCCTACCCAGAGATTCTGGGTTTTATTGATACTAGGATATAGCTCAGGAATATTTTAACAAGTTGCCCAGGTGAGGTGGTGAATATGGTCCGACAGATTTGGGAAGCACTGGTATTGTGTGTGTGGAAAAGCCCCTACAGTGTATCTTGCTGGTGAAAATACAGATTGCTGGGTCTCCCTCCTCTCAAGTTTCTGCCTCACAGGTCTCCCATTGGGCTTGAGAATTTGCAATGGTATTAAGTTCCCAGGAGATGCTGCTGCTGCTGCTTTTGCTGGGCCAGGGACCACACATTCAAGTACTACTGACCTAGATCTTCCCCGAGACTTCCCAGTCCCAGACTGGTCACACTCAACAAAGACAACAAACTGAATTCTGGGGCAAGATCTTATGTCTCTTTGGCTCAAGCCTTTGCTTTTCTTTTTCATGTTCTTCTTGATTGGTGATTTTTCTTCCTTGGGAATGAGCATGAATTGATGGACCTCTATCCCTAAGCAACGTTTCGAGTGGAAGGATGTTGATGTTTGCTGGATAGGGTGGCTTGGCAGGGGAATGAAAATAGCAGAGGAGCTGTGCAGATCTGGGCAGAAATCCCTGTGCTTTGACCCTGGTTTTATTGTGATTTTGGGCAGGTCCCCTAATCTGCTTTCCAGCCAGGGGAGCTCCAGCCCTGGTGCCTTGCCATGCTTCCCTCCTGCCAAGAGGCCTTTACTCTTCTCCATACCTGGAAAGCTTTTCCCTTTCCCCCAATGTCTTGTTATTGCTTGCTTGAACTTAGATCTCTGCTCAGCAATCACTTCCTCTGAAAGCCTTCTGTGACCTCCCTAAGTCGGTCAGGTCCTTCTTTACACACTCAGCACCACATACCTGCCCTTCCCAGCATAACCACAGTGGTATTTGTGTATTTGTGTCGTAGCTTGATTTGTCTCTCTCAGCTAGACTGTAAGCCCTGGGACTTATGCTGTGAAAAGGTGGATCAGTTTGTATTTCCTATTGTGGCCTAGCCACAGACGCTGTGTCTGGCACATAGTGGGTGAACAAATGGGGTCACGTATACAAACAGCAGCACGGGCGGGGGGGGGGGGCATTCCAAAATTAGCTTCAGTCCTGCTTCGGGGTTTCTAGAAGACACTGTTATTCTTATAATAAATTCCCTATAGTGCACAACTGTACACATTGGTTTCTGTTATTTGAACTACTATTTTCTGAGTGCTTCTATATGTCAGACACCAGCTGTAATCCTATGTTTGGCATTGATCTAGGAAGTCAAGAATCTCAGTCTGCTATTATCTTGGGTGTTATTTTTTTCCTATGATTCCAAAAGCCAATGTGTATTATAAAGATATGATCTGTAGATAGAAGATGTATTTCCTAAAGGAAATATAAACAAAAACAGCAGAAACCAATTTTATGCTCAAACTAGATCTCTAAGGTAGTTTTTGGGATTGGAGATAGTTGGTACCAAAGGAGAGTAAGGTAATTTTTAACTACTTGCAAACATGACTGCCCTCTCCATATAGTAGAATCCTACAATGGGTAACATCTGGAAATTGTGTTCATTTTAGAGAGACCAAATGTTTTAGTTACTGGCCATCACAGAGGAGAGGATAGAAATAACCAGCCCAGGATTGTTATTTATTTATTTATTTATTTTAAAGATTTACTTATGTATTTGAGAGAGAGGGGTGGGGAGGGGGGGAAGAAGGGGCAGAGGGAGAGAATATCCAAGTGGACTCCCACTGATAACGGAGCCTGAAGCAGGGCTTGATTCCACCAGCCAAGAGATCAGAATCTGAGCCAAATCCAAGAGTCGGATGCTTAAGTGACTGAGCCACCCATGTACCCAAGCACAGGATTTTTAAAAGCCTGTTTGACTAGAGGTCAGAAACTGGGAGAAGGAAATGGTTTATTACCTGGGGGCTGTTGGGCAATTGCCTGAAGAGTCTCCAGCATTAACTTGAACTTAGTACCTGAAGGTCAGGGAAGGGAGTAGTCATGGACAGTTGACTTGCCATCCTGTATTATTGCTTCGCATCATGGGCAATTACTTGGCTTATCTTGTGGGGTACAATGGATGGAGGCAGGAAGAAACATGTCCATAGGATCCAGAGAGATAGACCCACTGACAACTTTAGTAGGTTGCATACAGTTTTATGAGCTTGTCGTGGAGCATGTGTAAATTCCCATGTGTGCCCACACCCTGATAATGACTGATACCTTCAAAGAGATAGGACGCCACAGATGTGTGATTGTATTTCACCCATAGTTTGTGGTCCACATGACTTCATTGTATATGAGCTGATTTATAAGCTGTAAAGCATAATGCAAACAAGAAGTGGTATTTATTATTTGTATTCTTTCTGCTGCTTGGCTGAGTTCCAGGGAGGTTTCTGTATCCAAGGGAGGATTCAGAGGAGACAAAGAGAACAGAGAGCAAAGAACTTACATAATCATAGAGCAGTTTTATAGTTTTAAGATTTGGCGTTTATAAATAATGGCCCTCCTGAACATTCTTCTTGAAGTCAGAATTTGGACCCAGATAAATTGGACACATATCTCAATGGAGGGCACTAGTCCATGTCTTTGTGCTGATTTAAAATGTCAGTGACTGACTTCGACCATGTCAGTGTCTGAAAGTTTAACAGTAGACATTTTTTTGCAAACTCCCTTTATTTTTATTGAATGGAATTCATTTGGAATCTGGTACCAGAAACTGGACAAAAGCTCATGCCACATCAGACTCTCCTGGTAGATAATGGTAAGGCTTGAGGTGTTCCAGACAACAATCCGGATCTAGGTAACAGGCACTGTTATAACAGGATGCTGGTCCATCTTCCCTTATTATACCTACCCAGTTTATTTTGTTGATTGGCTTATGAATGTGGAAGGGCCCATTTGTTATTATTGCCTTATGACTTTTAGTTTAATAGTTATTGTAAGTGAGATTTGAATCCGTACCTGGATTTTATATAATATATCTATAATATATATCTATATAGATATGTATCTTTCTCAGTAAGAACTGGGAGACTTTTTTCTCCTAAACATAGAGGAAATGCCTTTGCTGTGTTTTTGAATTTAACAAGAAAGAGGACCTGAGGAGAGAAAGATGCCCCCTGAAGTTAAACAGGTTACCAGAAACTGCCCTGACTGGAGGACTGGAATTGCTTCTCACTTTCCTAAGGCAAAGGTCATCGGCCATTAGAGCCATTCATTTACTACACATCCTCTCTGGCACTGTCCCAGTCCCTGGACAGTCTTGGGAAAAAAGGACACAGTCACTGCTCTTTATGTTAACACCACATGATAATACGAGTGCCGGCAAACAAGTAAATGACATGTGAATACTTCAGCAAGAAGGGGAACTGGAACCTTCTGGGGAGGCCTGTCTTCAGGTGATTTCCAAGTGGTTTTGAGTGTAAATGAGAGCTCTTGCTCATGCAGCATAGGTAGGAGGGACGGCTCCGACAGAACGGAGGGAAGAACCTGCATTGCTGGGCCATAGGTGAGGGGGCTGTTCGGAAAGCAGAAGGAAGGAGTGAGGACTAGCTGAATTATGTGTCTTGGCCTGAAGAGGTGCTTTGAAACTGCTGGAGCTACTAACCCTCTTGAGAATCAAGACTCAGTGTACAGACTGAACTCTGACCCCCACCGTGCAGCAGCCTGCCTGGGAAAATCACCCATGCTCTCCGATGAGATGCCCAGGAAGGCAACCAACGGGCCAGGCTTGTAGGAAGTCCGACAGCTCTCTCCAGTAACAATAACCCAGGAAGCTAAACACTAACCTCTGTAACAATCAGTCCCAAATGGGCAGGACTTGATTAATAACAGACAGCTTCCCTGTTTTACCTCCACTTCCAACTGTAAAGAGCCCTTTACAGAAAGCTAAGTAGGCAACCCCACTCCCCAACCACATAGGGCGCTTCTAGTTAGCCTGACTCCTGCTTCCCCACACCAGCAGCCTCCAACCAGGGTGCTCCTGCAGCCTTTCCTCTCTTTCATTGTACAACTTTTCTCACTCCTCTGCCTGCCTTGGAATGTCTGCCCAAATGCAAGGGACAGAGGCTGACAGACTTGCAAACAGCCTTTGCTTTTCTCATTGGGTTGGTCTTCACTTACTTCCACAGGAGTACTGCCGCTGCTGGGTTGGATTCATTCTCTGTGTAGCTTCCCCCTTGCGTCTCTGTTTTTACTTTAACAAGCATCGTTTGTCCTTTGCTTGGCATTTTGCCAAGAGAAATAATAGAAACAGATAAACAGCAATGCTGACGGGAGTCTGCTGTTTGAGGGTCACTAAGAAATGCTGTTGAGTGTCTCCTTTTATGTAGGGTGGCAAGAACATGGGCTCTAAGGGAACCCACAGTGGGAGACAGTGCTGTTGTGATGTGGTCTGAATAGCTCTTTAATTTTCAGGGACCGCTAAGGGGGAATTCAACTCCTCTTGGATCAGTAATCAGTAGTTGACTTACCCTGCACTTAGTAGTACATCCTAGTCCTCTTTATAAAAGTTTTACTATCTTAAGAGCCGCTCCAAAGAAAGATACTGTGGTTCAGCAGTGGCTAATGGTTGGGAACTATCAGCGGCATGGAAGTTAATTATATGTTCTACTGAATGGCCCCTCTGAAAATCACATTTGCTTCATGGTTTTGGGCCATACTTGCTTAGCCTGCTTTCTAATTTGCTGAGTCTCAGCTATGTATGCCTAATGGTAATACAGGAAAATCATCATCTATCGACTGGAAGAAGAATTCCAGTTTGTTCTTGAGTTTTCCTTTTATAACTCTAATATGTGCATTGCTAAAAACCCTAGTTCCAGCCTCCAGATGTTGGGGTTGAGGCTGCTTTTCTGTGCTTGGGAACAGTAAGTTAATAGGTAATACGGTAAATACAACTACCTGAGAAGAAATCCTGACATCTACTTACCTTATACCCTATGGTCACATCACGTATTTGACACGCTGTCGTTACAGAGCCAACTACGATTATGGTGTAGACAAAGCAAGTGGGAAGTTAGGCTTCTTGGCTTGCATTCGAAGCTTCTTCAACCCTCTCAGCTTAACTTCTTGGCATTATTTTCCTAGGGAACCTCCCTTCGAGGCACACAGTATTTGCTCCCAGGGTTTTGCTCATGTTCCATTCTAACCCACTGTGCTCACCCCACCACCTGCACCTGCCCCAAAGGTTCCTTGTTTTTAAAAGCCCAGCTCAGATACCATGTGCTTTTTAACATTTCTGTGATTGCCCTGGCAAGAATCGATCTTTTACCTCTTAATTCTCATGGTGGTTATCGTTATCCGGACCACTCAGAGTGCCCTTCAGTGCACTCTTCTGTGTAACTGTCTTCATTCGTTCATTTGCTCTATAAGTTTTTACTGAATGCCCACTAAGTTCAAAGATTTGCTCAAGTCAGGGGATCTCTCAGGGATTAAAACAGCAGAAGTTTTGTACTCTGGTAGAAAAGGCAATGAGCAAGATAAATAAACAAATACATAAAATAAATAGTGTGTCAAGTGCCAGTAGGTGCTCATGAGAAGGTGTAAAGCAGAAAAAGGCAGGTTACTGAAATTTGTGATAGGGTGAACAAAGAAGGTCTCACTGAGGAGATAATTTCCAATGGATTTGAGGGGAGCAAGGGAACAAGTTATGAAGGTATTCCCCTGCTACAGAAAGCTCTCTCCTTTCCACCCAAGTCCAAAGGGTGCATATCTAGAGGATGTGAAGATGACAGGAGAGTAGTGTGGCTGGAGCCAAACGCACTTGCTGAGGGGAAAGGATAAGTAATGGGAGGGGATGGTTGCCATGTAGAGCCTTGTAGGTCATTGTCAGGATTTTGACTTCTATTCTGTGTGAGATGGGAAGCCACTGGAGGGCTGTAGAGAGAGAAGTGACATGATCTGATTTGTTTTAAAAGACTCCCTCAGGGACGCTTGGGTGTCTCAGTTGGTTAAGTGTCCGACTCTTGATTTCTTAGGTCATGGTCTTGGGGTCATGGTCTCAGGTCATGGTCTCAGGGCCATGAGATCAAGCCCTGCATTGGGTTCTGCGCTACGCGGAAAGTGTGCTGGAGATCCCCTCCACCTCCATCGTGCTCTTTCTCTCTCTCTCTCTTTCTCTAATAAATAAATAAATAAATAAATATTTAAAAGAAGCCCTCAGGCTACAGTGTTGAGAATAGCCTGCAGAGATGGGGGGGAAGGGAGCTGGTAGGCTGAAGCAGGAGTGAGACTATTACAGTGGTCTAGGTGAGAGATGATGGGGACTTGAGCCAGAGGAATGGGGACAGGTGATCAGATTCTGGGTATATTTTCATGGTAGAGCCAATAGGATTTCTCCAGGGATCAGATGGAGAAAGGAGAGAGAGAGAATGGAATCAACAGTGATTCCAGAATTTTTGGCCAGAGCAACTGGGGAAGATGTTGCTGCCATTAACAGAAACTGGGAAGATGGTAGAAAGTGGGTGTGGGGGTGAGGGTGGTGGATGCTCACGAGCTCAGTTTTAAACATGTTCAGTTTGAGACGCTCCTTAGTCATCCATGTGCAGATGTCAAGTAGCTTATGGCTTCGGAGGGGCAGAATGTCTTATGCCTCATAAGTCTTTGTGTCTAGGTTGTTGATTGCATGAATCAACTAATTAAAGAACAGTGAGCAGTAATTCTGAATGCAAGTTAGGGGGAATTTCTCATCCTGGACTGTGAGAGAGGAAAAACATTAATTAGGTTTTGGATAATTGTGAAGGTGGGATATCTGAAAATGGGAAGATGATGAGAGAGAAGGGACCAAGGGTGTTGTCTCTGTGCCAATGTCAGCAGCTTTGAAGACTTAGATCATGAACTGTTTATTTTCTTTTGTTTAAGAAGAGCCCATAACTTCTTTACTCTCCCCCAAAGATGCCATCAGGCTTCAGGATGTATCCTGTCATTATTGCTGAAGGCATTGTCATCATCATTATTATTACCAGTGGCAACCCCCTATCCTGTGCGCTGTGTATAACAGTAGATTCAGTATGGTATTAAGAGTCCAGATTCTGGGGCACCTGGGAGGCTCCACTGGTTAAGTGTCTGCCTTCTGCTCATGTCATGATCCTAGGGTCCTGGGTTCCACCTAGGGCTCCTTGCTCTGTGGGGAGTCCACTTCTTCCTCTGCCCCTGCCTCTCACTTTCTCGCTTTCAAAAATAAAATCGTAAAAAAAAAAAAAAAAGGAGTTCTTATTCTGGAATTCTTGAATTATGCTTCTACTGTTTCTAAGTTGTAAAACTTTTAGCAAGTTACTTAACCTTCCCATTTCAGTTCTCTAATCTATAAATTGGGAGTAATATTAGTACCTATCTCAGCGAGTTGTTGTGAGAATTAAATTGTTAATAGATATTAAAGTGTTTAGAATGATCTGGCATGTAGTGAATCCTATATGTAATAGCTATTATTTTTGTATCATGCACTGTCGGATATATACTGGGTGCCATGACGAACATTGATCTTGACATAATTTCTGGCTGTGGATCTATTGATGGGAATTGAGACAGATTATTTCACAGGGCAAGAAGAAAATGAGTTTAGAAAGCTCACTCAACTCAGAACTACTGGTGGGAAGTTCAGAAATAAACCAGAAATAGTTTTAACCTCCCATCCAATTTGATTTCCACCACCACTTAAGTGGCAAAGTAAATGAAATGAAGGTCTCAGAGGGCCATAATTTCAATATTTGAGCCATTGTCACACAGAACAGGAAACTACAATGCTGGCCACATTTTCTGGATGCCAGGCCATGGAGTACCCAGACTCGTACCACTCCGGAGTATGGCTCTCCAGAAAAATGAGAAAACCTCTCTCTCTGTCCCAGGGCTAGACCCTGGTAGGAGCATACAAACAGGGGAGTAAGAAGACAGACAGTTAGCCAAAGCTCTCCCCGTCTTCTGTGAGCACAGCAGATGAAAGGAAGGTATTAGGAAAAAAAAGTGTGAGGTGGGGAAGATTAGCAGACAGCGATGTGGTTTCTTGTTCTATGCTGTAGTTGTTCAGATGTTGAAATTATGGCCCCCTGAGACCCTTCGTGGCCTTGCCGCTTAACGTGCTTTGTGAAAACCAGGACTATTCCTCTGGGACTCATTGATGGACTGATTCCCAAATGAAGAAATGAATCAAATAAGCAACCACTCCAGCACTGACCGAGTGTCACTGGTATGTCAGGAAAGATACTGCTGTAGAGATTATTTTTTCTTGGCTGAAGGATAGTTTCTTCCTGTGGTTTGTTGACTTGAGGAAAAAAGTAACCTTTATTATGAGAGTCCCCAAAGAAACAAAGATATCTTAGGACTGATTCATTCAGTAAATGGTTCTGTGTGCCAAGCACTGTGCTAGAAGCTGGGGCAGAGGAAGAACCAGACTCTGCTTCAGGAGCTTATAGACCGCCACAGAGAGAAGCAGGGAGTTCGTCCAGCCTCATGATTTAGTGGAGTGCGTGCACAGAACAGCACCTAACTCATTTTCAAGGAGTTCAGGGGTATTTGCCCTGAGTCATAGGATGAGTAGGAGTTGCGAGATTTGGGGTAGAGGTGAAAGGCAGAGTTATATAATCTAAACTAGCCCCGAGGAAACTCTGTCATCTCAGTGGCCTCCTGAGCTCAGATCCAATTTTAGAAACTGAACCTAGTGTTAGGCCACGAAGTTGAACTCACTCCACCTGGTCAGCAGGGGCAGGTGCTGTTGTTACCCAAAAGAGCTTGGAGGTTAACTTGGTGCTGTAAGCTGGGTCTGTGCTGGCAGGAGCTCTCCCTGGGAGAGTGGAATTTAATTGGTGCTCATTTTCAGTGCCCTTAGAAAGGGTGACTCCTGGGCCCCCAGAAATAGAAAGCGTCCTAACTCCTAAATGACTGGCAGGCAGGGACCTGAATCGCACCCAGCACTTGGGCGAATAGAGATGCCCAGCAAGTACAATATGTTTGGGGCTTTTTCCCAGTATCAAATGAGGTGGCTCTAGATGCATGGGAACAGGAGTAGCTTTTCCTTGTGTCAACAAGGCGGCTTTGTGTGTGTGTGTGTGTGTGTGTGTGTGTGTGTGTGTAACTCAAGAAATGCCGCTTGCTTACTGGTCTGGCTAAACTTCAAAACTCTGTGTTTTTTTTTTTTTCCTCCTCCCAGGAACATTTTGTTCATGTTGGTGGTTAAAAAGGGGCAGCTTTCACATAGAAGTACAGCAGGAAGTATTTAAGTTGGTTAAAAGGAAGGACTCTTTGGTAGAATGATTGAGTGCAGGACTGGGTTCCCAGGGGGATTATGAAGTGCAATTTTTATTCATGGACTTTCCTATTAAATAACTCAAATAATAAGTGTGGCAAGGCATTTTAGCCCACGTCACCACTTTTTTAAAGGCCTTTGCTTTGGGATTCAGAGGAAACGGGAGTGACTTGTGACCAGGAGGACCCAAGGCAGCTTCATGGGGATGAGCTGGCCTTGAAATTGGGGTCAGACGTGGAAAGAAGATTGGGGAGGGCAGTACACAGACAGGCGGAGTGAAGAGATCAGGGCGGGAAAGCACTTGGGACAAGTGGGATGGAGCACGGAGGGAGACTTGGAAAGTGGTGTCTGAAGGGGGCTCCTGTTGGATAATATTAGCAGAGTATGAAAGAGCTGGATTATGGAAAGCGTGGAAGTCTCGGCCAGATTTTTACCTGTCAATCTGAAATTGTCAGGAGGCAATAATTAAGCAAGAGTGTTTTATTTGGGATCAAAGAATTGCAATTCGGCTTACACAGGCAACCCAAATCGTGTCTAGGGACACTAGGGAGCAAAAGTCGGGGATTTTTAAAGCAAAAACAGAATGCTCACATGCATTGCTTATAAAGAATTTTTGATTGGGGTTGATGGCGGAAAGCTAGTCTTGGCAGGGTATATGTGGTTGCTGAGTCTATCACTAAGCAAAATCTCTTATGGTGGCAAGTTGCAGGCATTGGGGCTCAGCCCCTGGAGTTATTTGCAGTTTGGCCCAGTTCAAAGGCGTGCTGTTCCACCAATGAGGACGTGCATACGGCCCATCTCCTTAATGACTCCAGGCTCGGTTTTAAAATCCCGTGACACAAGTGACCCTTTCTTCACCTTTCCTCACCTGACTTCATTTCACCTTTCATATATTCAGTAGGCAACTACAAGCCTTTTTTTTTTTTTTAAGATTTTATTTATTTATTTGTCAGAGAGAGAGAGAGAGCGAGCGAGCGCACACACGCATGCAGAGTGGCAGGCAGAGGCAGAGAGAAAAGCAGGCTTCCGGCTGAGCAAGGAGCCCCACGTGGGACTCGATTCGCTGACCCTGGGATCACGACCTGAGCTGAAGGCAGCGGCTTAACCAACTGAGCCATCCTGGGGTCCTTTTTTCAGGTATTTTGAGCAGGAAAAGGAAATGATGGACAGTGGATCATGGTCTTTTTACAGACTTAAACTTTTAGGGAACTCACAGTTCTGTCGTTGAGTGTTTCTCAAACTCTAGTGGCATGAGAATCATCGCAGGAGGGAGTGCTTGTTAAAATTCAGTCTCTGAGGGCCCCGCTCCTAGAAGTTCTCAGGTGGAAGTTCCAGGTGGGGTTGGGAATCTACAGTTACACTCTGCCCCTGGTGATCCCGGTACCACTGGTGAAGACCCACAATGGGAGAGCTCAGCTGGCCTCCTGGGAGACGCTGTTTAAAAACCCTAACCGTGAAGCCTCGGGTGAAGCCTTGGATAAGCACTGAGAAAGAGGGTCAGCTCTAGAACACTCTCAGGCCCAGAAAGCAGGAAGCCAACCTTTTTTTTTTTTTTTTTGGAAGCCAACTTTTAAAGTCATACCAGTCCAGTAGAAACTCACTTCCCCATTCTGTTGCCCTCCCTACACTCCAATCTTGGAGGGCCTTGGAGTCTCTAAAGGAAGAAGGTCAAAGTGAAGTAAGGGATCACACCCTGTTCCCTGGACAGTAAACCTTGGCTGGGTGTTGTGTGGGTAAATATTGAAGCAGTGCACCACTGTTTTTTAAGCAGCACACCAAGTCCAGAGGGAGGAAGCCCTGCCTTGCAGCATTTGCCTCTTCCCTGTGGTATAATACTCCCAGCATGGCCATTCCAGGCCACAGGTTACCCACGTGATGTCACTGAGCACAGACTGTGAGCCCGATGGGAGTCTGAGCCAGCTCACACCCAGTGTTCCTAGCCTGATATCACACTCAAGCTGGCATGGAGGGGCAGAACTATCTAAAAATGAAGACTGAGTTGCTGAAAAGCATATGGTTCTGCCCTGCGCTTTATTATTTAAAGCGCCCATAGGGCTTCCCATTTCTGTCCAAGTTTCCACCCAGTGGCAGGGGGAAAAACTGAGCAGATTTCAGTTTAGGGAGAGTAAGAGACAAAGATATAATCGTATTTGGTTATATCCTAAAGATGGTGCCTGTTTGATGTATGGGTTACATTGGGTACTTTCTGTTTGTTTAAAGATTTCATTTACTTATTTGAGAGACAGTGAGAATGCATGAGTAGAGGCGAGAGGCAGAGGGAGAAGCAGACTCCCCGCTGAACAGAAGTCACACAAGTGCCCCACCTAGGGAACTTTTATCTTAAAAACTTGCAGGACGCTTTTTAAAAAGATTACTGTCAAATGTGAACACACAACTGAAAGTTACATGAGAAATCACGGTCCTTAACTGAGAACCACAGGATGTAAACTATTCTGTAATTGATGAGGTTTGCTTTGGAGATTTTCTTTAGTGTTCCCAGACGTCCCCAAAAGAAGACAACTATCTCACTGATTAAAAAACCAACGAAACTGTTCAAAGATGTCAAGATAGTACAGGAAGAACCACCAGAGACTGGGATAAGACCCATCTCATAAGTCCAATGTGAGGATTAAGTGAGCAGACCTCTTTGTGTGTAATACCCACAGTAGGTCTGCAGGCAGTGGGTTCTAGTTTCTCGTCGGCACTTCATGCAGTTCCAGAGATGTTGGGTTATGTTCACTCCCTGTGAGGGAGCTTCATCTATGCTCGTAAGTGCCAGGCGGAAGAGTTCCTATTTCGGGTCTCTCGTTGCCCCTCCCCCTTGCCGCTGAATGTCACAACTAAAGCCTTAGAGAGCCTCAGTTAGTTCGGGGAGAGAGCCGGGACCTGCAAAGTTCCTTTGGCAGGTGGGGGGGAGTGGGCTTTTCAGTGGGCCCCCAAGTGTCCGCCGCTGGCAAAAACAGCTTCTGTGTGGCCTAAGCCACAACGAGGACCCCAGAACCGTAGCTCTCCCACCCCAGTTATCCCGAATAACTGACTCTTTGGACTCGCCTAATGCAAACAGTAGATGGCTAACGCGTACACTGCTCCCAGTGAAATGCTCCTTCAGCCCCAGATAGGTTCGGAAACCACAACGAATTCCCATCCACCACGACTGCCTGCGGGAGGGGGGCTTCCTCCAGGTTCATAAGCTTCTTTTACAAACCACCGTCGCCTGCTTTCGGTGGTGACACAGATCCTGCCTTTTGCCGTTGGGTCAACAGATCCCGAAACGCTGCGGGCTTCCAGGCAGCCCTCGTTATCGCTTCTGGAGAGGAAAGAGCAACTTTCCCGGGCCGGGCCGGGGCACAGCGGGACCCCGGGGGCGGCCCGCGGGCGCGCAGCGCGTCCCGGGGTGGAGGCTCCGCGCGGCTGCTCGGCGGCCGAGGCGGTTGCTCGGCGGCCGGGACACCGGCTCCAGTCTGGCCTTCGCTGGGGCGGTGTGACGACTCCGCGCGGCCCAGGTTTCTCATTCCCGAGTCTAACCCTCAAACTCCAGTCCTGTCGCGTTCTGAGGGGTTTCCTGTGCGGAATGAGGAACAATGACTCATCCAGGCGAGGGTCTACTCGGGTGTAGACGCGGCATCTAGAACCAGGGGACTGCACGAGATCACAAAGGACGCGAGGGTGGGAAGATTCCGCCGCCCTCGGCCGGGAGCGGAGTAGAGCGGGGCCACAAGGGGTTAAGGGCGTCTCAAGATCCCCGCAGGCGCAGAAGCAAGCCTGAAGCCGGAGGTCTCGGGAAGCGGCGGGCGGAAGCCGCTGGGAACGACTCAATTTACCTAGACTTGCAGCTACGCTCGTCGTCTCCCACATGGTCTAGCGGTTAGGATTCCTGGTTTTCACCCAGGCGGCCCGGGTTCGACTCCCGGTGTGGGAACGCCTAACGTTTTAGGAAAAAAAGAAACCAATTTAGGCCTTCCTCAACCAGCAGAAGGCTGGTGTTTTTAGAAAAACCTATAACCCAATTTCAGAGCAGCAGGGAAGTTGGGGCCTGAAGGGAATCAGGGCCTCCCTCCCCAAACCCGGCGACGCCGGCGGAAGCGGGCGGCAAGGCAGTAGCTGCGACGGTGAGGAAGTTAGCTTTTGAAATGGGGGATTTAAATCCGAGTGAAGAAGATGGGTCTCGTGCTAAAATACACGTTCCAGCAGGTACTACTGATGTAATTGCCCCTTGTTCTGTGGACATGGAGCAGATGACCAAAAAGTGCTCTTCTTTGAAAGAAAAAGAAAAGACGCACGGGGTGTGTGTGTGGGGGGGCATTATAAGACTTTTAAGTTGCCTAAAGCCATTCTACTGAGGACAGCAAGATTGCCAGAAAAGATGTGTTATTAAGGGCTGAGGAGCTCAGCGTTGGGCCTATGGCGTTCACCATCCGAAGAGCTCACTGAACTGGTTGCGTGGGGAGAGGGAGGGAGGGAAAGGGAAACTTAGGTTATTGCAATTATGGAGCGAGGAAATGGAAAGAAGAAGAAGAAGAAAAAAAAAAAAACACCCAACCAAAAAACCAAAAAACACCACTTCCTTCTCCAGCCCTAACATTTATTTGACACATTCTGTTTTTTAAACTTCTGGAACTCATGCTATGCTGAACTGGAATTAGGAATCTTAGTATCGATGTGTCACAAGACCGCTTCCAACTGTTACCCAAAGAAGTGTTTTCCTCGGCTGGCTTAGCTTGCTTACCACTCCAAACATTTGCCATTAGGAAAATCCTCAAGGCCTGCAGAAGCCACACTCCTTTCCCACTGGTACTGAATTTTTGGAAGCTTCCCCGGTTGTTCGCAGACTGCCACCAACACTGAGAAATGACTGTGAAAAAGACTTGGTGTCCATGTGACTTAGAAATTTGCTCGCCTTTAAAAGTCTTTTGGGATTCTAAGGGACACAAAAGCAAATGTCCTCCTTCATGAGACTATTACTAGGCGAAATGTTCATTTATTCAAAATTCCTAATAAAGGGCTTGGAGGAAAAATTTATCATCAGCTGATAATCGGCATTTATGGAATCAAGTAGGACAGAACTGATGGGAAAATAAAAAGCCCAGTTGTCATCATAATAGGTAATATTTATTGAGCACTTGATATGAACCAGGCTAAATGCTTTAGCGTGCCCTTTTCTATTCAATCCTTATTTTGTTATTAGGTAATGTTATTATGTCTCTATCAGCCAGGGGCCCAGAAGGAAACTGATGACAGATTCTTAGTAGGGAATTTAATAAAGGGACTACTGCAGGTTTATTTAGAGTTTAGGGAAACAAAGGATAATGCAGTCAGTCCTCTCAGCTCCTGGGTCTAAACCGGTAAGGGGAGGGAGGATTGCTTATGGAGAGGGCTGCCAGTGAGAAGTTGTGATTTTTTGTTTATTTGGTTCAAAATTTGCTTTGATCTAGCAGGTGAGTTCTATTCACATGAAGGCTGTCAAATGTACTCAGCCTATGAATAATTCATTTTCATAAAATAGATTTTGGGGCTCACAGATTTGACAAAAGCTTTCTTTAGATGCCTATGACAATTGAAGCTCAGAGCATAGTACATACTTCTAAAGACGTGTTTAATAAAGCAAAAGAGTTTAACTTTGTGGGGAAATGGTTGAGTTACATTTGGCACTTTTTATAGCCTTGCGTTTTTGCAAAGCATTTTGCCATGATTTTCATTAATCATTCTCATAATCAGTCTTTAGATTTAGTGACTATTTGAGCTACAGAGGTCCTTAGCCATTATTTCATTGAGCTGGTCGTTTTAGTATGGAACAATGGGTCTGGGATTTTATTCCTCTGATTCCTTGGTATTGGGCTTTAGATTTACCCATAAGAAACGGAGTCTCTGCATAGTGTCCTGTCCAGACACCACTCTCTCCAAATCCTGGCTATAGGAAAGGGGGTTGGGTGCAGAAAAGATGAATTTTAAAGTTTTATTGTATCTGGCTTTTGGTCAGTGTACATAGAATAGCTTCATGAACATAGTCATAACAAATGTGGCTTTTTTTTTTTTTTTTTAATTTGCCCTATAAATGTTTCTAGACATTGAGGATCTTTATTTCGGGTATTTGAGCTAGTCGCAGGTTCTCGCTGTACTCCCGTTTTTGCACAGGGTCATAAGGTCTGCGAGAGTGTGCATTAAGATTACGGTGTGCCTGTCCACGTGTGTATTTATAGTCCTAGAGATTTGTATGTATGTTCCCTCAGAGATATATGCTGCATGCAAAAGAGATCTTAAATAATTTATCATAACATTAAATCTTCATAGTAATACAGGAAAGGGAAGGGAAATACACAATTGAACTCACCCCCATTGTAAAGCTGAGCAACTTGGAAAAACACTGGATACCTGGAAAATCACTGGAACAAATAATCAGAAAATCAATTTGCAAACACCTAGAAGACCACGGGGTCCTGGGTAATCATCGCACATAGCTTTGTGAAAAACAAAGCTTAGCAGGTAAATCTAATTTCCTTCTGTCACAGAGTGACAGGTACAGTGGATGGGGCAGGGATGTGGGGGTTGTCACAATAATGTATCTCGATTGAAGAAACCCTGGGATCTTGCCCTTTGATGTATACTCAGGAAGATGGCTATTGACGTGTGGCAAGGACACGTCAAAGCAAAGTTCAAGGCCGGACTTCCCCTAGACGGGCAACTTACACTCAGTCTGTGCAAAAATGACCTTGTCCTTTCCCAAGGCTCTGCTTAACTCCTTAAAGTGTCATTCAGGTGGTGTCGATGCAAATTACTTCATCCGTCCCTCAGTTTCTGGACTCTAGAATGGGGGTAATACTAGGACCTGCTTTATGGCGTTGTGGAGATGAGATCAGAAAGTCCACGCAAAGGGCTTGGCCCTGGGCGGCACCAGTGGCCCCTGGTGGCCCTTACCATTAGCCGGAGCATTACCATTATTACCACATTTGGTTCCTCTTTCTCTTCTACCTTCTAGCACAACATTAAATCTGATCATTTCTACCTTTTCAGTGGTGCCCATGTATGTTGACATTTATTTCCCCTGCTGCTGGGTCAGATCATCTTGCTCCATGAACTGTGGGAAGAGGCGCCAAACGAGTTTCTCTGTCCCCAACTCACCCACCTCTTTCATCTCACATTCTTTCCACTTGTCACAGCTCGAAGCTGAGCTCTTGCTGCCCTGCGCCTACACCCGACACCCGCAGGGCTTTGCCTGCTGTGAGCTCCCAGCCCACCTCTGCAGCCTAATTCCTACCTCTTCCCTCCGTGCATCACAGATTCCGTTAATTTCTCACTGGGTCCTGCATCCGTCTTACTCTGTATTTCCTCTGTGAAATGCTCTTGTGTCCTTTCTCTAAATATCTGCGTCTTACCCATCCTTTTAGGCTTACTTCAGATGTCATGTCCTTCTCGGAGCTTCCCTTACTTTCCTGCCCCAGGGATGTCTTCTGATTCCCCTTAGTATCTGGCATACTTGCCTTCCGATAGTTATTCTTCTCTAACTTCAGGTCTCATCTTAAAGGGCATTTCCTCCAAAGGTCTGCCTTGCCCCACTGACAGGGGACATGCTTGGCTCTGCACGTTTCTCTCTCACGGCCTTCCCCATACCTGCTGTGGTGCCCCTAAATTATGTGTTACAAGGCCAGCGCCCTGCACACAGTAAATACTTCACAAATGTGTGCTGAGGGAAGGTGTGAGCCGGACAAGGACTGTATTATCCTGAGGAACACCTTAGGCTCTGAGTTATAGAAAGTTACTGCAACTAGTTAGGGCCCGAGGGAATCAGTGTCTTATGTAACTGAACTGTGGGAAGCGGGATAGTGTGACTGGCCTCAAGAACAACCAGAACCAGTGTTTTTTCTCTCTCTCTCTGTTAGATTTCTTCTCATCTCTCACGGGCCAGCTGCTTCCACATGGCAAGGGATCTGGGCCCTGCCAGCTCCATGTTCATTCTGCAAGCTTCCCCCACTGAAACGGAAGGCCTTTCTCAGTTTCTATTGGAAAATGTTAGGGATGAATTCGGCCTCACCAGGGCCCCGCACCCTCCTGATGGTTGATGCAAGTGGGGTATTGTGGTTGGCAGCCCTCATCAGAATCCCATGGTGGAGAGGAAGGGGGAACAGGGATTCAGAAGTAAGTCAGATAAACTAAAGAGTAGTGATGGTCACACCATTCTGTGAATGTCCGAAAAACTTCTCCACTGTGAAAGACTGAATTTTATGGTATGTGGGTTGTATCTCAATTAAAAAAAATAATGAAAAAGTAAACCAGAAGTAAAATCTTGCTGGCAAAACAAACATTTTTATGTTCCCTTTATTTGAGGCATTCATTTATTCAGCCACCATTTATAGTGAGCTTATTATGTGCCCCCACTGATCTAGATTGACGGTTTAGTTGGGGGAACACACACACTCACACTCACATATCAGATAAAAAGCTTGGATTTCATTCTCAGTGGGACAGGAAACCTCTGGAGGGTTAAGTATGGAGAGAGCTCCATCCCAGGGTGACTCCCTGGATTGGAGGGCCTTCGAGAATCTTCTGGCCTGGCCCTCTGCTCGTGGTCAGTGCTAACAACACTTTTGTAGGAAGAAGAGAACATTTTGACTGCTCGCTCAAGATAGCTTATAACCTCATTTTCAGAATATGGCCACTTTGTCATAAAAGAAAGTTTCTTTTTGAGTTAACCTAGATCACATCATACTTGGCTTTCTTTCAGCCCATTTGCCTGAAGTTAGTCAGACTGCAAAGTTTGAAGCCATGGTGCCCATAATTGCCCTCACTTTGGACACCAGTTGCAAGTTTGGGGGGCTTGCCAAAACCACCGTTAGGTTTGATGCTGTGCTGGAAGGATCCACAGAACCCACTGAAACCTGTAGTACTCGTGGTTATGGTTTACTACAGAGTAAGGACACAGAAGGAAATCATTCAAAGGAAGAGACGCGGAGGGCAGAGTCTGGGAATGTTCCAAATGCCAAGCTTCCATTGTCTTCTCTCTCCAGGGAATCAGGTTGCTTTACCTTCCCCTTATTGGTGTGGGACAATATGCATTGCCAACCAGAGAAGCTCATCTTAGTTTTTATTAGGGCTTTATTATGTAGGCATGATTGATTGATCACCCACATGGTTGAACTTAGTCTCTAGGTTGACTGATAACAAGTGACCCAGAGCCCTGACCCTAAGTCACATGATCTTTCTGACATGGTTAGTTCCCTCCTAAAACTATCAGGTGTATCCAACACCTGTCCTAAGGAAAGATACTCCAAGCAGGTGTGACATAGATGACTTCTAAGAGGCTGAGGGCAAAGGGCCAGTCTTTCTGGGCAAGTCCAAATTCTTTATAATGCATTACATTTTTTCCCCCCTAATTTTCTCCTCATTAGATATGGAGGAGAGAGGATTGGTTATTGTCACAAATGGCCAAAACATGGGTAAGTGTTCAGGACAGCAGCTCACGCTGGTTCTGGGCACCTCTTGCTTCTCTCCAGACTTTCCATGGGGAAGTTCCAAAAAGAAGGGTTTGGAGTGGCCGTGGGGAATAGCAGGTTTTCTCCGGGGCCCATGCTCTTTGGCTGGCTGCCTCATAACCCCGTGCTCTGATTTTAAAATGGAAACTGTGGGCCCTTGGGGTGTGTCTGATGTTTAAGAGAAGCCCAGGTTAGATTGAGGAATATCACCTGCCTTAGGATTTCCACTGGAAAGCTGAAAAGCAAAGTTACAGAATTGCATGTGGAAAATGGAGGCTTTATAAGGAATTTGTCCAGATCTGGCAGCATTTGAGAGTGGACCTGGGGAGCTCTGCCCCCCCGGCCTGTACCCCCATCCCCAATATGTCTTGGCTATGTTGGCTGACATCTGCGGGAGTCTGGGTGCATCACCTTCTGCCCTGACCTTCTCATTGTGTATAAATTTTAGCGAGTCTATCTGGCATAGACAGTAACCCCCACCATTTATTTCTTGCCTCGGGTGCTTCCTGGTCTAATGCTGTTTTCCATTCTAAGCTCTAATACAGACAAATTGGAAGTGGGGGAGTGAAGAAGGCAGGAAATTTTGTAAGCATCCAATGTGTTCATTGAGTGGAGGTGGAAATGGTGAACCTGACAGTTATCAGAAGCCGGAGTAATTTTCCATAACCTGTGCTTGTTAATGTCCTGATTGGGGTTAATGGATTCAAGGGAGGCAGAGAGAGTGGCGCGCGGAGGGAAGGGAAGGAGGCATAATCAGAAGCTGGCAACAGCTCAGCGGTGGGGTGTGAAGGGAAGGGATGATTTGTTGACAACCCCAAGATGATAAGCATCCCCAGAGAGACAGAGAAGTGGGGCAGAGAGAACGAGATTTATCTCCTCTGACAAATCCGAGGCACTGCGGGGACATCTAAATGGAACAATGTAAGGGCGCACGACATCCAGGGTGTTCCAGACACCTACCTAGGGGACATTTGTCATTTTCAGGCCAATAGGAAACTGAGGGATTTTCTCAGGGAGCCGGCGTTGGGAGTTGGAGTGGGGGTGGCTGTTGCAGGTGGCCGGGGGTAGAAAGGGAGGAGAGGGAGGAGCGTGTGCACGGGAATGTGTTCGAGGTTCTGTCGCACAGCGGACCTACCGTGACTAGACATCACAGGAGCACCAGCTGTGCCCTGCCCAGCTCCAGCTCCACAGGCCTCTGGTCACGGGGCAGCCAGCATAGATGTGATGTGAATGACGATTTTCTGGCAGGTGGGGGCAAAATGTCTTGAGGAAGGTGTGACTTTTCCTAATTTGTGCAAAGGTAGTCTATGAGCTGGCAGAGGCTCTGCGGGTACCTGTTAGGTTATTTTTTGTAAGTCTTGCAAATTTTTCCATTCCTTCTGATCTTGCTACATTATGTCGGGAATCAGTCAAAGCCCCGGGCCACTACTTATTTTGTAAGTTGGGCACATTCGTGTTGGCACATAGCTTCTTGCACATGCTTTCTGTGTGATTGTTGGACACACTGGGAAGGTGAATTGGACAAATTTCATGCAATGCCGCTTAGCATATAATACAGAGCAAGAACCAAAAACATGGTTCTTCCTTGCACCTGGTAATTCTACTTCCAGAAATCGATTTTGAGGGAGGAATGAGAGAAGAGCAAAGAAATAGATTTATGAACAGGATAGATTTATGAGCAAGGATATTTTTCCTTATAGCAGCATCTATCATTAAAAAATATGGGAAGCAATAAAATGATAAAAATAGGAGAATGGATGAACAAATGGTATATCCATATGATTGGATATTGTACAGCTGGTGTTATTTACAGTCAGGATTATTTTAGGATACAGAAGAAAGCAGGATCCCAAACTATATGTGTAGTGTGGGCCCAACTTTGTGTCCCATATTAATATGTTTGTATAAGTAAACACACACACATAGAAACTGGGAAGAAATATACTAAAATGTTAACAGTGATTATTTCTGGATGGTAGAATTACAAGTGATTCTGTCCCTTTACGCTTATTTTAACTATCCAACTTCTTTGAAATGAGTATATAATTGCTTTCATAGTCACAAGCTTTCTTCCATAAAATAAATCCATACATCTTGGGAGTCTATGTTAAGGGTTAGGAGAGGTCCTTTCCTGGGCTCTCAGCACCCCTAGGACAAGGAGATTTCAGCACCATCCAGCCTTCTGTCAGTCTTTACTTGCTGTTCTGACCCTCCAGACTTGAGGCTCTGGGATGACCCCTCTAGGGGGCAGTGCGGGCAGCAAAGGGATGAAGCTCCAGGCCCCGCTACACCAGCCCCCCATGTCCTCCCCTAGGGTGGGGTGGGCAGTCCATCTTCTCATCCAGAAACAAAACCTGGGTACCCAGGCCTCACACGGGAAATGCCAGCTTAGTTGTATGTGAGGTTCTTTGAGTAAACCAGTTATTTGGTAACCTTTCACGAGATGCTCTTTGCCAGAGTTTAAAGACTGTTTAAGTGCACAACTTGGATCTCATTAGATTTTATTCATCTGGTAACTTCCTCTTGACACAGCGCTGCCTTGTCTTATTGAGGCAGGTGTCGCAAATGAAAATCAAAGTCGTTTTCCCTTTTAAAATTATTTTCAGGTTGAGTTTTGACCCATGACTCCTTCGCTGGATATGGAAGGCCCTGGGGAGATTTATCAAAATGAATTTCTATTTGAGTTCTTATTTGAGGGTTAGCAGAAACAACCGGTATTTCCACAAGCTGTAAAGAGGCCAATGTCAGGTATTACAAATATGACAATAAAAAGGAAAAATAGAATTCATTCCATATGAGGCTCAGCAATGATAAAAACATAATGAAAAACTTGCATATTTAGAGAGAGCTCTCTACCTTTTAAACTTGATCTTCTGAGGGCATGATAGAAATATACCTCTATGCATGTGCATATCTACATAGAAAGTCATTCTGCTTCCAAGACAATTAGACCCCAAGGGTTCATAAATTTCTAGGCTCCTATCCAATTACTCCTTTTCTCGTGTGGTGTCCACCACAGGGCCAAGAGACTTCTGGGAGAGGGAGGCAGAGCAAGTAAGGCTACAGCTTTTCCCTCAGGTAAATTTCGATTCAGATTTAAATGTTGTGCCACTTCTGCTGAGTCTATAACTATTTCAAAACAAAAAGTTAAATGAAGGGCCCCTGGGTGGCTCAGTCGGTTAAGCGTCTGCCTTAGGCTTGGGTCATGATCCTGGGGTCCTGGGATCAAGTCCTGCATTGGGTTTCCTGCTCAGTGGGGAGCCTGCTTCTCCCTTTCCCTCTGCCTGCCGCTCCCCCTGCTTGTGCTCTCTCTCTCTCAAATAAATAAATAAAATCTTAAAAAAAAAAAAAAGGAATTTAAGGAGCTGGGGGATTATGTAGATTCAAGGCACAGATTGCCAAGTCTGCTGCCATCCCATGGTGGGTGACCCAGAGTTAGAGATAGATGCTGGTGAGAGGAGGGTGGAGCATGTGCAGAGACACCAGAAATGAAAGCTGTGGGTTCGACCTTTCCACCACCAGACAGAGGAAGCAACACTTGTGTCTTCTATTTGCAAATGATTCTCTTTCTCCACATTCTCGCCAATACCTGTTGTTTCTTGTGTTAATTTTAGTACCCTGACAGGTGTGAGATGGTATCTCATCATGGTTTTGATTTCTATTTCCCTGATGATGAGTGATGTGGAGGGTCTCTTCATGTGTCTGTTGGCCATCTGTATGTCTTCTTTGAAAAAATGTCTATTCACATCCCTGCCCATCTCTTAACTGGGTTGTTTGTTTTTTGGGTGTTGAGTTTGCTAAGTTCTTTGTAGATTTTGGATGTTAACACTTTATCAAATATATCATTTGCAAATAGGGGTGGGGGGAGGGGCGGTCCTAGCTTTGGTTGTGTGAGGTTATTTCTTCTTCTTCTTCTGTTGTTGTTGACTTTAGATGACTCGGTGTGGGTGTCTGTCCCTGGTGTTGCAGCTGAATTCCAGTATAGACACTCCAGGTCCTTTCCTCACCACTGACTTGCCCAGCTGCCCAGGGCTGAGTTGGGTCACCCAAGTGCAATGACTCTTGGGGACGTTCTGAGGGATCAAGTGTGCCGCCAACGGAAGATTCTTTCTGAAGTTCCTGTCATGGACTTGTGCGCCAGCGTCACTTGGGCCACCAGCCACTGACGAGTAAAACGACCTCAGTGACCAGATGCTGAGCAGAAGGCCTTGCCCACAGGACAATGCTGCTTCCCGGTTTCTGCTAGCCCTGGGTGCTGTGGCGAGACCAGACCTTTTCAGGCAAGATTCTCCACCAGCCAAAACTCGGAAAAAGCCAGCGTTTCTGGTCAGGGAAACTTGGCTGCTTCCATGAGCCTCTTGGAAGCACAAAAGCTGGTTCCCCACGGCGAGTGGTTGCCCGGCACACAGCTCTGAATGGTGCGCTTGGCAAATCCCTTTCGCTTCACTCTGTAACGGGAGTTCAGGCTCCCTCTCTGGCAAGGACACTGTGGAAAATTCCCCGGACATAACTGGCTTGATTTCCTAGCAATTCTACGAAGTTCTGTCCCCGTGATGGTAAAATGGGAGCAGCCTGAACTTCTGCAGATCACTGGAATCTGAAACAAAGACTCCCTGGGGCCCTCTGACAAGAAGGGGGGCTCCCTTGGCGGCCCGGAGCTTTCAGAATTTAGAAGAAATCTGGCCTCATAGGTTCCGTCACAGCGACTGCTTCAACTCTGGGCCTGCTGGAATGTTCGTTAGTGGGTCCCTGAATATTTTGAATTTCTTGGCAAAGCTGTCCCAGAATGTGTAACCTGTGTCATCAGGGAGCAGAGGCAAACCGCTCCTAGCTTTCCAGAGGAATAAAGCTGGGGGAGTTGTCGAGGGGTGGGGGGAATCAAGTAGACCTTGGGAGCACAGACAGCTTCAACTTGGACAGGCTCAGAATCGATTTTGCCGATGTGTGACCTTAGGGGCAAATTCTGTATTTTCTTTAAATCCTAGTTCTTCGTCTGAAAAGCAATAGAAAAGGCAGTGCCTGCATAGTAAGGTCAACGTGAGGATAGCTGAATAAATAGGAGAGGTGTCCAGGAGGCACTCCCAGGTTCTTAGCCGTCTCTCTCTCCTCCGGCTCTCCACCCCTTTCTCCTGCTTCTAGAGCTATGATTTTCAAACTGTTTTAACTGCTAGAACTTTATCTTTTTAATTTTTTAATAAAGATTTTATTTAATTATTTGTCAGAGAGAGAGAGAGAGAGCACAAGCAGGGGGAGTGGCAGGCAGAGGGAGAAATAGGCTTTTTGCTGATCAGGAGCCGGATGTGGGGCTTGATCCCAGGACCCTGGTATCATGACCTGAGCCGAAGGCAGATGCTTCACCGACTGAGCCACCCAGGTGTCCCTAACTGCTGGAACTTAAAAAAAAAAAAAAATTCAAATCAATGTGTAGGTGGAAACCTAACATAGAAAACAAATGCCCCAAGCGGCTATCAAGGAAGGCCCTGTCTTGTGTCGATTTCTTCTTAGTGGAAGCTTTCTGCAGTTTCAATGCCATCGGGCTGGCTTTCTTGTCTGTTGGGAGACCACGGGGACACGGACACTGTGGATTGCTGCTCCCTGCCTTCCACTGCTCTCACTCCTCCCAGGTCCTGGCAACTGGAATCTCCCCGTGGAGGGCTCCTGTGTGTCTTGGGTTTAAATGTGAGCACTTTGGGTCAGAGTTCTTTCTATGCTGGTGTTTTCTCGGATGAACTCACTTTTTGGAGGGACAGTGGGACTCCCATGAGCCATGAGGGCTCTGGCAGCTGTGCCCCCACCCCACCCCCATGACTTGCCCCACCTCTGCCTCCTCCCCGGGTTGCTCTCCATTTCCTTTCCCGCAGGATCATCTATGTGGAGGCTCGTGAGAAGGGGCACAGTCCTCCCTCCCAGGGAGGAGGAGGACTGTTTGAGGGCTGGGAAAAGGGCTTCTTTTCCTCTCTGTGTCTCTGATTATAGATTGCTGGGTCTGGAGGATGAGGACAGGCTGTAGTCCTGCCCTGAGCTGGGACTTGGAATGTACAGTAGTGCTTTCAAGACCTTAGTCATCAGTAAACAGAGCTATTATGCTCTGTGTCTCGTGTGCTCTCTCTTCTGCTGGGTCGCCTGCGGTTGCCATGGATATGGCTTTGTCTTTGGAGGCCTCTAACCAAGGAGGATTTAAGTAAATCCTCGTGGGTCAATATTTCCATACCCCACCCCACCTCACTGCACGTCCCCTTCCCCCAGCCTCCAAGAAAAGAAAGAGAGAGAGTGAGAAGGAAAAAGAGAAAATAAGGCCACCGTTAAACAACTCCAAGAAATCCTTAAACAATCCGGCAGTCATCACCAAAACAACAACAGGAAGCCCAGGCTTTAATGGCGGCGACTTAAAGGGCACACATTTTCGAACAGTACTCAGAATTAGAAAGATGAGGTCCATTAATGGCTCTGACAGCAGCAAGTGTGAAAGATGGTATTTCCCAGTTGAGTGTTTTGGACAATATAAAGTTACATTTTTTTTTTCTCGCCATGCTTGGTTTTTAGCGTGCGTCTTGATCTGCCATTTCTAGGATGTGTCATATTCCTGCATATCAACGAACCTGTGTTTCAAGCAAACAGTGGTTGTTTCCTGACACAGAGGATTCAGTGACACTTGGGAATGACTATGGAAGATGGGTAGATTGATTGAAGAAGGCTAAAAAAGGAAAGAAGCCTGGGTCCTGTGCAGGAACCAAAGGGTCTTTGTTTGAAAACACATGCACCCTCTCCCAGGATGGCCCCTAAATCACTCCAGAGAAAGGTGCTGTCTCCTGGTAAAGGAGAGGTCAGAGGCTGAGAGCTGGGGTGTGGGCACAGCCCCTCCATGTTCGGTTCTTTGCTTAAGGGCTGCATCCTTTTTAATGAGATGCCCTTTGTGTATGTCTCTTTGGGTGTGTTTCCAGGGGCCACACTGCCTCCGCCAGAGAGGCAAACTGTGGATCCCCGGCTGAGGTGCCCGCGGCGTGGAAGGGGCTGGTCCATAGCTGTGTGCAGGCTGGCATCACCAAGTTGCCCCCTTTCCTCAAGGTAATGACCTGGGGTTTGGTCATCCATTCCATTGGCTTCCCTGGTCACCACCATGGGCAGCAAGACACTTCAAAAGAAGAAGTTGAGTCTGAGCTGCCATTATTATCCAGTGACCTCTTCTACTGAAGGGGGAATAAGTGATATGAATTTCCTTTCCATCGGCTTGAGTTTTCACATGTTTGTACTTAGTCTCTGGATTAATCCACAGCCTCTCCTTGCCTAGACGAAGAAGGGAAGCTCACACTTGAGCACGCTGGGAGAAATGGCCTGCCTCCTTCACCTGGCAACTGGTGTAAGTTGGCTTATCTCCTGCTTTGAACTGCCCAGAAGGCTGAGGCAGCCGTCTAGAGTGTCAGGCCAGCCAACAGAGGCCCAGCTTCTGGGTTTGAAGAGGTGTATGGGGAGGTGTGTCTGGGAGGCCCAAGACAACTTTGGGATGTCCCCACACAAACAGCTTCTAGATTGTCTGAGCTGATCAGGCTTTTGATGAAATTCTGGCCCCTGGGGCTTTCATATAGCTCTCCTGGGGTCACCACTAAATGGGACAGATTTCAAGGAAAAGCCGAGGGGTATGCTGATCCTTCCTTGGCATCAGGCAGAGAGAGATCATTTTGATCTGGTTTAAACGGAGTTTTCTGATTTTCTAAGTTGTAGTATGAAACGGGGAGGGGGGGCGGGGGGGAGATGTCCGGGAAGTTGGGATTTGAGGGTGACCTAAAAGGACCTGGGAAGGTTATGAACTTTTAAATGACATCCTATCTGTACCATTACCAAAAAAAAAAAAAAAAAAGATCACAAGAGAGAAAAGGTGAAAGCAGCCAATGAACGTGGTGTAGAGGGAAAGCCGTCATAGCTGGATTTTGAATGAACACAAACAAAAGATGGAAGGAGGGGCCGAGATGAAGGGTGTCACAAAAGAGTACTGTCAGGAAAACTGAAGCCCCCCTCCCCCCCCAATATGCTAAGATTTGTGAAACAGCAGCTGACATGAGAATAATGCTCTGTAGTTTGCAAAGCATTTTCATGTAAATGATCACGTGGACCCTCACAATAATCCCATGGGGGGGCGGGGTGGGGGGTGGGGAGAGGAGTTATTATCCTCAGAGTGTGTGGGGACTACTCAGAGGCAAAGCTGGGATATGAGCCCAGATCATCTTGGGCCAAATGCTGGGTCTTTCGACCATACCACGTCACCTTCTGTTACACACTCCCAAGTACTTTAGAGAAGGTGGGGCGAGGCCATGATTCCAGAGATGGTATACCACAGGCAGGTGGTATACCAGTTGCTTCTATGGTTTTTTTCAATTCATTACGAAGCAACACACTCTTCAGAAAATAGAATATATTTCTTAAGATGGATGAGACCTTCGAGAAGACCTGGTTTGTCCCAGCCAGAACTGGCCATTGTAGATGGCTATTCCCAAAGGGACCTAAGTCTGTCTTGTATGGCGCGTTCTCCACTAGACTTGGTGTCTTGAAGGCGAGGACTATGGCTGTTCTGTCCATCATGGTATCCCTTTTGGGTGCCCAGTCAATGAGTAAATAACCACAGACCCACCAGCAGTAATTCTATGAAATTATGGAGAATGGGAAGTATGCCACAGAGAGAGGCGGAAGTCATGATGATTTACCAAAAGAGAGAAAAGGTAGATTCTGGAGTCTATTTGCCAGTGAGCTGACATTAGTCTCTAAAGTATTTCTGTTCATTTCAATGATAAAACCGAGGCCCAAATATATAAAGTAGTCACGTGAGCTCATCTTGGTCATCCCAGAGGCTTGATCAAAACCTCTGTTTTGGGGGGTACCTGGGTGGCTCAGTGGGTTAAAGCCTCTGCCTTCGGCTCAAGTCATGATCCCAGAGTCCTGGGATTGAGCCTTGCATTGGACTCTCTGCTCAGCAGGGAGCCTGCTTCCTCCTCTCTCTCTCTGTCTACTTGTGTTCTCTGTCTGTCAAATAAATAAATACAATCTTAGAAAAATATATTAAAAAAACCAAACAACCTCTGTTTCGGGTCAGTCAAGGCTGAGATTGGGCCATCGGGCTGCAGTGTCATCAATGCAGGAAGGAAAGAGTTTCAGGGCAAGAATCTTTTGTTTTAGATTTGAGGATCTGCTTTTAGAATGAGTTGTTTTAGTAAGTATTCAGGCTTAGTAGAAGAAGTTTTATTTTCTGCTTGTGCTAGAAGGTACTTATTTTAGAGAAGATGGGAGAGGATCCTTTTTTTAAAAAGACGATTTATTTATTTGAGAGAGAGAGAGGGAGAGAGAGAGAGCCAGAGAGAGCATAAGTGGGGTGAAGGGCAGAGGGAGAAGCACACTTCCCGCTGAGTAGGGAGCGGGATCCCGGACTTGATCCCAGGACTCCAGGATCATGACCTGAGGGGAAGGCAGACGCTCAACTGACTGAGCGACACAGGCAGCTCAAGGATGCATTTAACACCAAAGCTGAGTGACACTGTCAGTTATCAGTACTTATCATCATGACCATAAGTACCGTTCACGCAATTGTGAACACAGGCAGAATGCTCTCTAGAGGAGAATGGGCTCAACTGAAGCCAGATTTCCAGAGATTTCTTAAGCTCCTCTCTTCTCTATGGAAGGACACTAGTTAAAGTGAAGCTTCTTCTCTCTTTTCCTGACCTCCAGGCACACCTTTTCAGCTCCGTGCATGACCTTTCCTGGGGCTCGAAGGACCTTGAGCTGAGTCTGTCTCAAGCCTTCTCCTCCTTCATTTCACAGTAGTCACAGGGCCCTCCCCTTTACCCCAGAACCCTGGCGCCTGCTGTTCCCTCTTCCAGGTCTGTTCCCTACATTGTTATCCCCACCCCTAGCTTGGTGTCCTTCCGGTCTCAGCTCAGAATCTCCCCAGAGAGACCTGCCTGATCCATTCCCCTTGTATTTTCCTCATAGTGCTTTCTTCACAACACAAAATTGTTTCACTTCTCTTCTCTCCCTTCTCCCTCTCCCTTTCCTCTCTCCTTCCTTCCTGTGTCTCCCTCACTAAAATGGGAGCTCCATGAGGCAGCCCCCCTTATCTGTCTTGCTCGCAGATGGATCTCAGTGCCTGGGACGGCACCAGAACAGGTGCTCAGCATACATTTGTTGTGTGAACACCTTGACTTGCCCCACGTTCCTCCTCGGCTACTTCCACTTAGAGCACTTGCAGACAATAGATCATCTATTTTCGACAAAGGGTAAATGAGGGAAGGGAAATGGAGATCATTTGAAAATACTTTGCTATCAGTAAATAGTCTTAATGTTCGAGGGGTCTCTGATAACCTGAAAACAATCCACAGGGACAGGCTCAGATCACCAGTTCTGGAAGCCTCTTTAAGGCAGAAAGAACTGTGCTTCTGTCTTGTAGTAAATGACACCTCAGGGAAAGCTGAGGAAAGGGAATGGGGTGAGTCCATCTGGGAACACAAAAAACACTGCTAGCAGGAGATAAGCCTGCTCAGGATCTCTCAAAATATCCTTTCTTCAGATCATGCTGTGCTACTGATCAGTGTCCATGGGCGAGACTGAGGTCCGAAGGAGCTAGGGGAAGGCCAAGGATAGGCAGTAAGAGAGAAGCTTGGGCGGCTGAGGAAGCTGAAGAAAATGAGACCCAGCAGGTACTGGCTTAAAGCTAAGCATTTCCACTGATTTTACTGCCCAGTGTGGGCATGCCCCCTCTTAACCTCAGTTTGACTAAACGGGGAGGGGGAGGTGTTACTGCTGACTTTCTTAGTGGGGAAGGTAGGAAGCAATGATGCGATCATGGCCATCTTTTGGAAAAAGATCCCAACTAACAGTGAGTTAAGCGAAATTGTGAACTTCAAACTCTAATGCAGTCCACACAGCAGCTAGGATATAATTGATACACTTGTGCCTTTTCCTCATTGTTCTGCCATTTTCGATATTGCCCTCATCCACACTACCACGTCCACATTTAAGCCAGAAGAGGAAAAGAAAGGGAAGATACTCAGCTTTCAAGCTTACTGTGAAGAAGGTACATGCATATTCTCCATTCACATTCCATTGGCCAGAACTTAGTCCGTGATGTAGCTCACTGCAAAGGAGTCTGGGAAATGTGGTCTTGAACAGGGTGGCCACACCTCAGCTAAAAATTCTACAATCACGCAAGAGGAGGAAAAGATGTATCTGGAAGCAGGGGACTGGAGGAAATGACGCCAACACACCTTACAAATACAGAGATGGTTTTCCTTTGTGACTGTCCTAGGGAGGAAAATCAGCTGGAAATTAAGAGGCTCTCTGAGAGGTCTTTGCATAGCAAACTATAGATTTTTGACAAACAGACCAATGAAAATTTCTCCCTAGCCAAAATATAAAGCCCAGTGATAATAAAGCGTATTAGTGCCATAAAACATACGTGTAGGAAGTTTGAAGTCTTCATCAGAATGTAGCACCGACCAGGTCATTTATGTAATCAGTCAGAATAGTGCTTCCTGCTTTCACCATCAACCAGTTGGAATTAACTATAAAGTGGGTCTCCTGTGGAGTCTAAATCCAGAAGTACTAGAGTATAAGCTCTGGAGATATTAAATTTGAGCAGGCACTTATTCATTCGATGTCTAACTACTAGGTATCAAATGCACCATGGTGTACTATGGGGGCAGGGCAGCTATGCTCTTGAGAAGGACAGAGATGCATGTGAAGAGTTCAGTAACAGAAAACCTGCATATGAATGAGGGCATTCATTCATTCAACAAATATTTGTTGAATACCTACTTAAAAAAGAAGATTTTATTTATTTATTTGAGAGAGAGCATGAGCAGGAGGAGGGGCAGAGGGAGAGGCAGAAAATCTCAAGCTGATTCCATGCCGAATGCAGAGCCTGATGTGGAGCTTGATCTCATGACCCTGAGATCATGACTTGAGCAGAAATCAAGAGTCACAAGCTTAACTGACTTAGCCACCTAGGTGCCCCTTGAACACCTCCTTTGGGTCAGACTCATGGTATTATGACAAAGCTGGGGCATATTGATGAAGAATCAAGACAAGTTTTCTGCCTCAGAGTGTATATTCTAGCGTGAGGAAAAAGGCAGGAAAGACGGAAGCAAGCATGTGAACAGATAGGTTACTATATGGTGATAAATACCATGAAGGAACTAAACAGAGTGATGATGGAGAACTTGGGGAGTGAATAAGAGGGTTCATGAGGGCCTTTCTGAGGTGATGGATGAAACCTAAAGGATGAGAAGCCACCCGTGAGCGGGAAAGTGGGAAAGAGCTTGTGTGTTAGTGGGACAGCAAGAAGACCAGTTGTTGCTGGAGTGTGTTGAGTGAGGGGACACTGATGCAAGATGAGATGGACAGGGAAGGGCTGGTCCTAGAGTTTCTGGAACGCATGGAGCTTGAGCTAATCCTTGCAGGACAGGTAAGTTTTGAGTCAGAGAGGGAAAGTTTTGCAAAGTAGGATGAGCTGTGGAGGGCTTGAGCCTGGTACGTATTGGTCCAAGGTGGTGGGTAAGAAGGGTTCGTAGTGGGAATAGTGAGAGAAAAGGCTGGAAAGGCAACCTCAGGAAAATTCTGGAAGGTCTTATAAGCCAAGGAGCTTGAATTCTCAAGGGCAGTGTACAGCCATCCGAGCAGGAAAGAGACACGATCAAAGCATGGTTTTAGAAAGATTTTCTCTAAGCTAGAGAGTGGCTTTTTGATCTTAACACTGTTCACATTGTGGGCCAGATCTTTCTTTGTTGTGAAGGGCTTTCCTGTGCATTGCAGGATGTCCAGCAACATCCCTGGTCTCTAGATGCCTGTAGCAGCCCTCCTAGTCACGATGACTGAAAGTGTCTCCAGATAAGGCCAAATGTCCTGGGGGGAGGGGAAGGGCAAAACCGCTTCTTGTTGAAACCAATACTTTTTTTTTTTTTAAACTGGTTTTGTTTATCTTTATGTTTTTGTTTTTGAAATCAGATTTTGGACCTGAAATATCTTGATAATTGACTGTTTCCTTACACTAGGATTGCGTGGACATAAGAACTGCCCGTTTATTTTTATTATTTTTTAAAGATTTATTTATTTATATATTTGACAGACAGATCCCAAGTAGGCAGAGAGGCAGGCAGAGAGAGGGGAGGAGGAACCAGGCTCCCTGTGGAGCAGAGAGCCCGATGCCCCCCCCCCCCGCCCCCACACGCTGCGGATATCTGATGTAGAGCTTGATTCCAGGACCCTGGGCTCATGACCTGAGCTGAAGGCAGAGGCTTTATTTAACCCACTGAGCTACCCAGGTACCCCGGAGCTGCCCATTTAAATAGGAAGGCAACCTTAGTTCTAGTTGCTGAATATTTTTTGACTTAAATTTTAAGAAACGCTTATACAAACCTTCTACAAAAATAAGTTTTAATTCATTCCAAAATGAGGCTTTGGAAGTCCTGAGGGATCTTTCTTCCGTACTTCCATCCCTTGACGTTTCTGCTCTTCTTCCAGTTTTCCCCCCTCCCTCTTCAGCCCTTGAATCTGGGAAGGCGGAGGTGAGGTGAGGTACAGGAGGAGGGGCCCTTTTCCTGTGAGAAGATGTGGCCCCTGAGCTGAAAAAACATTAAGGAGGATTGTCTTGAATTTTTTTTCTTCAGGTCCCTACATTTACATTAGTTTTGGAGGAACTTTCTGGGATTAACTCCCCCTTAAAACACCTCCTAAGATAGATCCTTTCATTGCTTCCCTTCTCTAGATGATATATGAAAGACACCCAAATGAAGATATCCAGAGAAAATTTATTTTAAAATCTGTTTATGTCTCTATGTCTTTTTAATAGCCCACCAGGTTGAGTCCCCTCCCGCACTGCCACCCCCCGCCCCCAGATTCATGTCCTGAATTGGAAATTCATATTTGGAAATAGTCTTTGCAGATGTAATTAGTTAAGGGGAGACCCTACGGGATGAAAGTGGATCCTAACCGCCAAGAATGGTGCTTAAAGGAAGAGGAGGGGAGGGACACCTGGGTGGCTCAGTCTGTTAAGTGTCTGCCTTCGGCCTGGGTCATGATCCTAGGGTCTTGGGATGGAGTCCCCCGTCTGGGTATTTGCTCAGTGGGGAGCCTGCTTCTCCCTCTGCCTCCCCCTGCTTGTGCTCTCTCCCTCTGACAAAATCTTAGAAAGAAAGAAGAGGAGGGAACACACGGAGACACACTGGGAAGGAGGCTACATGAAGAAGGGGGCAGAGGTTGGAGTCCGTACAAGCCAGCGAACACCAAGGACTGGGAGGCAGCTGAAGCTGAGGAGAGGCAAGGACGCATTTCCCCCTACAGCCACCTGACACCTTGATTTTGGAAGTGTGGCCTCCAGCACCCTGACAGAATAGATCTCTGTTGTTTTAAGCCATGCAGTTTGTGGTAATTTGCAGTAATTACAGCCCTAGGAAACGAATACAAATGGTTATTTTATAATCGGGTCTAGTTTTTCATTAACATGTGGGCTCGCTAGTTTCTGCTTCAGACTCCTTGCTTTTTGGAGCTGACGTGAACCTGCAGGGAAAGGTTAACCCTTGGCCACACGCTTCACGGCTGCTGGACCGCTTTCAACACGACCGCTGCAAGTTCATTCCCATGGCACCCAAACCGCAGCCCGAATTCTGTGCGACGAACTGGTTTCCTGTCGGAGCAGTAATGCTTCCTTGAGACCAGATTCCAAGACGGGAGGGTCGGGCAGTCCTCTGCGGTGGGTGGTAGTGGGTCTTGGCTCAAGTCTCCTAACTAGAGGAGGGGATCCAGCAACTCTAAATTGAAAGGGGAAAGGGGGAGGCATCTGGTCAGATCCGGGAGAAAAACAGTGGGAGGTGAGTCCATGGATAATGGGGGTGGAAATAGGAGGGAGAAGCAAAGGGTGAAGGTGTTGGAGGGGTGGGGGGGTGTAAGAGTGGAATGTCAGGGAATGGGATGCGGGAAGGGGGTGGCGGGGGAGTGGGGGAAGAGAATGAGAGGCAGGACAGCTGAATCCTTTCAAGAGGAGAGGAAAAGGGTCTTAATTTGCCACAGGCAAAAACAAAAAAGGAAGATTACACAACATCTTTAATGACAGTGTTTCTGTCACTCACCCTGATAGCAGTAATTATGTCTATTATGCAGATATGATGGTGAAGGTGTGGTCCTACTAGCCGGGGCTAGCGAGGGGATTCATGGAGGGGGTTTTGTCTCAATCACATAGAGCCTGGGAGTCTGGATGTTCCCATTTATCATTCTGCAAATATGCAGTTTCTTATGAAATAAGCTCTTCAAACGAACTAAAACAGGTAGACATTTTCTCCTTCTCCAAGCTGTGTCCTTACTACGTCCTGTGTTTGCTTTCCTGCTGTTGGAGGTGGGTGGACACTTGCTTGGCATGATCTTTAGCCAAAAGAAATGATTTGCACACATGTTTTTAGATGAGAAATAAGTGACTATATTGCTTGTCTAGAAAACAACTCAGAAAATCATCTCAACTTTAGGTGACGAATGAGAGGGGGTGTGGGGGGGTGTTGGGTAGGAGCTCACATTCCCCAGGGCAGCCAGAGCACAAACATGGTCTGCTGTTGGCATTGGAAAGTTTTACCTCTTTTAGATATATTTATCCAGCACCTTTCATGGATCAGGCACTAGAATAAGGGCTTTGGATACAGAAATGGTTTTTAGGAAGGGGTCTAGCGTCTAGTAGAAAGATTGATGATTAAATTCATTCATTCATTCATTCATTCATTCATTCAATTCTTGACTCCCTTGCATGTTCCAGAGACTGTTCTAGCTCTTGCAGTAGGGGTAGGCTGAGCAGATGAAGGCCTGAAATCGAGGAGGTATGTGTTGAGTGGTTGGAGGAGGCCCCCATCGGGCCTACGGGGGTGGTCAGGGAAGCTATCCCAGCACATCTGTCAAAGCCTGGAAGGTGCTGAAGACTGACTTCTGGCTGTCCTTTTAACTGAGACTTTAACATTGTTTCATGATAGCATCACATTTGCACTTCCTAATCACTGCAAAGTGACCTGGCAGAGCCAACCAGCGTCTTCAACAAAGGAAGGACCTTAAGATGAGGTTGTTTGGTTATCTATCTGCTCATTCCTGCTGTCCGGACTCGTCCACCCTGCAAGTGTTGTCTCCTGTGGCTGATGGCCCCGAAGGTGTGATCCCCGAGCTCCAGGTTTTCTGTCCACCTGCTGGCTGCTTGTGGCCACCTCCCAACCTCGGTGACTGGCGTCTTCCAGGCATCTTGCTAGCTTGGGGCCACCTGGCCTTCCTCTCCTCACTGTCCTCGTGCTGACTTGTTCTCTGAACTAGTTGCCTCCTCCGTACCACTGCTTGGGACCAACTCTCCCTGTGCCTACGTCCAGAGCTGGTGTATTTGGCCAGGATGGGAGAAGCCAGGGAGGACCTGGTTGTCTCCCTAACGCCTCGGGGACTTCCCTTTACAGGCAGGGCATGAAGTCCCCTGGCAGGGAGAGGAAGAGGCTCCTTTCCCCGATCACTCCCCGGAGGGTTTCTTGAGCTCTCCTACTAGGCTTGCTGCGAAAAGCAGGTGGGTTCCCTCCAGCTCTGGTGGATTTCAAGTTCTTGGGCTGTGAGGATCCAACTAGACTCTCCCTCCAAGGACTCAAAGAAACATTTCCACAGCAGCTGTGCTAGGTCTGAGTGTGCCAGGGAGAGAGGGAGAGGGGCCGCCCTCCTCCCTTCAGAGGTCATGGGCTTCTGGCAGGGGTAGGGGTGTCAGGCTACTCTGTCATCTCAGTAGAGTTCGCACTCCTGCTGCGGGACCCCCACTTTTGACCCTCGTGTTGGTATTTTCTCTGCAGCCAGCAGACTGGGCGACAGAAGGCAGCGGGGCTGGTCTGCGTGTGTTCTATTGGTGTGGGAGGCCCAGCGTTTGCCCCACGATTCCGGCTAAATTAATCATGTTAACCTAATACTTGGAGGCAGCCTCCTCTGCTTGCACCATGGCTGTACCCAAAAGCAGGCAAGGAGGACCTTCTGAGCCAGCCTCTCTCTTCCTCGGCAGGGCCGCACTCCAGGTCCCACCTCCTGCCTTCTGTCCGGACGCTGTCACCCCTGAAACGGAGACATCCGAGGGCCATCACTAATTCACTAGGTGTCTTCCTTCAGCCTGGACATGCATTTTTAATTAACTTTTATATCAAGACTCAGGTGACACAGCCCTACCCCCTTCTTTGTCCTCATGGAACATAGCTGAAGTCAGCTGTGAGCTGTTTTTCCACACAGAGGAGCTCTCTCCAGTCTCCTCCCTTCCAAGGAGCACCTGCTACTTATTTGAAGCCTATTTGAAATATTTCATGGGATTGATTTCAGATTTAGTGCCTTCCATCAGCTTGTTAGAAGTGTACTGGTGGATTAGTTAAGTCTGGGCCTCTAATCTTATAGTTGAAAAAAAAGGAGACTCAGAGATATTAAGTCATTTTCCCAAGGTCACACAGCAAGACTGTGGTAGGGCCCAAATTAAAACCTGGGTTGTCTGAGTCCCAAGCATAAGCGCCATCATCACACTGTGAGGTGTCTAAGATGATACGTTTAAATCCAGGCGAGGGCCCAAACCCTCTCAACCCCCAATTCCAAATGAAATCATGAAACCTCTAAAGGGACCGAATCTCTAAGAGAAACACTGGAGTGCGGCCATCCGTGGAGAGAGTAATAGTCATTATTATTATTTGGTTCTTTGTTGTTTTAGATCTGTAGTGATAAAAGGATTAAACTTTCAGAGCAGAAACCGAAGGCACAGGGAGAAAAAGAGAACATAGCAGATAAAACCTCAAAGAAAACAGAATCTGGAATGTAAGTCCTAAGCTACAGTCGTTTGCACGGAGAACGCCGTCAGAAGTGAAATACAGAGCAGCTGCAGGGCCCATCGGGAAAGGCCAGGACTCTGGAGTCCCACAGACACCACGGCACATCTCAGTTTTAACATTTACTCAGTGTGACTCTGGGGCAGTTCATTTCCCAGAGTTTTGGTTTCCTCCTCTGTATTGGAGTATGGATGTGGCAACTGATTGAAAAAAGTGTCCGTAGGCACCCAGTGGTGTCTTGTATGCAACAGGTGCTCAGGAAGTGCTGAGAGGTGTGACATTTCACTTGACTTGCAGGGCAGACCCTGGCACACTGAGCCTGGCCCCACCCCCAAGCAAAAGTTCTGGAGCTGGACCAGAAGATTTCTGGCTCCGTCTCTGGGGTCTCATAGCCCAGTTTTGCTCGGTCCCCAGGACTGTGGAGGGGCCCAGGCTGAACCAGGTGACTCAGGTTTGTCCTTCCTGGTGAGGCTTTAGAGCCCTTCCTCTCTGTTCTCCTGCTTTCTAATCAGGTGGTTGGTATGTGCCTTAGCACATGCACAGTTTTGCCCCCAGGGGACATTTGGCAATTTCTTTCTTCCTCTCTTTCTTTCTTCCTTTCCTTTTTCTCTTCCTTCCTTCCTTTCTCCCTTCCTCCCTCCGTTCCTTCTTTCTTTCTTTCCTTTTTAAAAAAAGATTTTATTTATTTATTTGAGACAGAGAGAGTGAGCAAACAAGCAGGCAGAGAGGGGGAAGCAGACTCCCTGCTGAGCGGAGAGCCCGACATGGGGCTTGATCCCAGGATCCTGGAATCATGACCTAAGGCAGACGCTCGACCTACTGAGCCACCCAGGTGCCCCCATTTGGCAATTTCTGGAGACATTTTTAGTTCCATAACTGGGGGTAAGGTGGAGACCAGGATTCTGCCAAGTGTTCCACAATGTCCAGAACGGACCTCCCATAACAAAGAATGACCCAGCCCCAAATGTCAACAGTGTCGCGGTTGAGAAACACTGTTTTACTACATCAGCTGGTGTTTATCCTGTTAGGCAAATATTCAGGTCTGTCTTGGGGATGCAAAATGAAGCTTCACAAAAAGTGGGAGAAAGAGCTCTGACTTAGCGGGCAGCTTCTTTATTGAGTTTGGATTGTATGGTGGTTTTTTTTTTCAACCTCCTCTGTGACCTACAGGTGTCCTAGGCCAGGAGGGTCAATTTGACCCTTCAAGAGACACCTCTTGTTGCCTCTCCCCTTCCTTCTGGCAGCAGGATCCTGACTTTCCTTGCGAAACCGCCCTCTTGTACTCACTGTCCCTGTGGTTTGGGTGGAGCTGACTGCAGGTGTGGGGATGTGACCATTGTACCGTCTGCCCGCCGTGGCTGGTTCAGCAAAGGGCAGGGGCCAGTTAATGACAGAGCTTCCAGGAACTGTGGGGGAGGGTTTCCTCTGGGTGGTCTGAGAAGACAGGATTCATGCCTCACGATGACGAAGGTACCTCACATACAAGGAGGTCGGTAGTAATGACGGCCTTCCAGGAAGGACAGAACAGAGAAGTAGTGAGCCCCAGTGACACCACTCGGGCCATCCACCCAAATATGTCTGTACTCTTTACTTATTTGAGCCAATAACTCTCCTCCTTGTTAAAAAGCATAAAATAGCTTTAATTGTGTTTCTGTCCTTTGTAACAGTTACAAACCAGGAGGTTGGGTACAGAAGCTGGGAGGAAGCAGGAGCCCTCTGAGAGCACTTCCCAAATCTCCGAGTTTCCATAGAACCATATTGCTCTAGAAGCATTTTTCTTTAGGGAGTATGCTTTGCAGCTTTTATTTATTATTATTATTATCATTTTTGCCTGCCCAACATCTGAACCTCTTTCCTATAGGAGTCGTAGTGGAACTAGAGTTGCTGGAACAGCCAGATCTGTTCCCCCTTCCCAGGAAGGCCAGGCTTGGGTACTTCATCGAGGTATGGCCAATCAGGGTCTCTGGCTTGGACTTGGACTTGGACTCTGGATTGAGAAAGGCAAGGAAGGGAGGATGGTAGGGGAGTTTTTTCCAGTAGCAGCAGTCATAGATTCTAGAGTGGTTACAGCCATGGTCACCCCAATGGTGTTGTCTTCCCGGTGCCAGGTTTGGTGTCCAGTTAGTGACCAGCAGTGACCGCAGGAGTGTGTCCCTGGGTGGTTCTGGGGTGTAATTTGGGCCCTGGGTTTGGTTGCCCAACTACCATTTATTATCCTGAGGCTGCCTCTCTAGCCTTTTCTCGATTCTGTCAGCGACTCACTCTTCTCTAGATAGATTATTTCCTGCTTAACCTGGTCTGCCACTTCCTGTTGCCAGAACCATGGAGAGGCCTCCTGAGAGATGTTCCCCATGCTTCTCAAGTCCGCAGAGATTGCTGTGTGACAGTATGGCTCAGTGGCTTGAAACAATGGGTATTTATTATTGCTCAATAATTTGGTGGCTGGAAGAGGATAGAATTTCATTTTTCTCTCAGATGATGGTATGAGGTAAATGTTCCAGATTGGCCTGTGGGTCTGCTCCACACAGTCATTCAAGGGTTTACACTTCTTTTGTTTCACTTGTCTGCCACGCCCTAGGGTACGGCTCTTATCTGTGCCTGGTTGTGTCCGTGTCAACGTCCAGTCAGCAAGAAAGGAAAAGTGCGCAAGGGAGACACACCTGCGGTCTTGGGGCTCAGGTCAGAATGGTACGTGCCCATTTCTCACATTCCACTGCTGACTACAGGGAGCGGTGGCTAGGTAGTGTGGAGGGGAAGATGGACACTGGTGGACAATTAACGGTCCCTTCATAATATCATTTTGAAGGAATGAATCAGATAGTGGAAATTTGAAACAGAGGGATAGTAGGTGGAAAATCTTTTTTTTTTTTTTAAAGACTTTATTTATTTGAGAGAGAGAGAATAAAAGAGAAAGAGATCATGGGCAGTGTGGGGAGGGGTAGAGGGAGAAGTAGGCTCCCCACTGAGCAGGAGGTCAGGTGTGGGACTCGGTTCTACGACCTTGGGATCATGACCTGAGCTGAAGCCAGATGCTTAACTGACTGAGCTACCCAGGCACAATCCTCCCCACCCCCGCGCTTTTTTTTGGATGATAGAGGTGATTCAGAGTCTTTCAAAAATTTTTTTTTTGGTACATAATTTGATTTAGACAAAGGAAACAAGCCAGCAGTGACTTGACTTCACATTCAGGCTCTGGTATGTTCTAACTTTCCATTTCTCTTGGCCTGAGTTTCTTTTTGTAAGATGGGGATTGTAATAGTTGTCCTCTAAGATTACTGCGAGGATTCAATGAGATAAATCATATGCCCAGAACTGTCCTTGGCACCTATTGGATGCTTGGTAATAATTGAGGTTCCCACGGATCAGTGTGCGAGAGCATGGGTAAGAGACGAGGAGTTAATTCTTCTGCTACTTGCTGGCTCTGGGAATTTGGGAAAGAGTCCCTTAACTTCTCCAGATCTTGTGAGCTTTGTCTGTAAAAGGGCTGAGAGAGAGAGAGAGAGCGCACAGCAGGAAGGGCAGAAAGGGCAGGGAGAGGGAGAGAAAATCTCAAACAGTCTCTATCCTGAGCACGGAATGTAAAGTCCAACCCGGGGCTGCATCTCAGGACCCTGAGACCATAACCTGAGCTGAAACCAAACATCAGATGCTTAGCCCACTGTGCCACCCAGGCGCCCCAAGGGATGATATGTTTCTATTGGACAGCTGTGGTTTCTTTAAGAACCCATAAGGCTATGGAATTTGTCCATATAGTATTTCATATTTTGAATATTGCATTTGATCCTCCCGCTGTCTTGTAGGAAGTGTGGACCTTGCCGTGCACCGTCTGTAACAACACTGGGCAATTTATTTAACCTTTCTAACTCAGCTTTTCCATTGTGGGGAATTATGAATCATTTCTGTTTTGAAAGATTGTTACAAACATTAATTGGGGGTCACATATGGGAAAAAGCATTCACCAAGAGACTCAAGAGATATTAGGCATTATTGTTTTGCTTCAGTGTGAGGATCGAGTGAATGCCATCTTTTGTATCATGAAGAACAAACTGCCAGAAACACTGACACGGAAATAGGATCTTTCCTCTCCGCTGCATATTCCTCAAATACTTATAATCCTTTGTGACACCACAATTAGCTGTCACTGGAGAGGATTCTGATGTCACAGAGAGAAGATTAGGGTGTCAAGCAGAATGTAAATGGGAGCGGGTGACCATTTTCAAGAGGTTTGGGTTTTTGGATTTGTTACTGATATTTCCCCTTGCCCTGCCGTTCTAGTGACAGCCAGTTAAAGAGAGATGGCAGTCTGAAGGTCTTGCAAAAAGAGTCTGGAGAAACTTCCGATCTCTGGGCTTCACAAATGTTATGCCGTAGTGACTGTTGCTTAGAAACACTAGTATGTATGTTACAGAAGTACGAGGTGGGATGCCTTACGGTGCTATGATGTCTTCACGTGTGCTTCTGTTTGGGTTCACCCCAAGAACAGGCTACCAGCTGTCCCTCTGCAGCCCTGTTCAAATCCTATGTGATAGGGAGGATAGCTTAGGGCAAAGTCCTCTAGGTTTATGGGTAAAACTCAGTCTAAGAGAAAACCTTGCTGATAGTGTAAGGATCAAAGACGTGGGAGTCTAGGAACTTGGGTCTAATCCCAGCTCTGCCATTAATTAGCTGTGTCCTTGGACAAGTTTTGGAAATTCTCTCTGTATTCATCCTGCTGCTGGCAAGAGAGGGGCGGGACTAGACTCGCACCATTGCTAGATGATCTCTTAGATTCCCCTGGTCCTAAATTCTGTGTTGCTTGGGTTGCCTTTTCAGATCCCAGCAGACCTGATTTGTTTGAGGCTAAGCGCCCTGCTTACTAACCTTGGAAACCTTTATTCCAACACTGGAATAAAAACAGCCCTGTGAGAACACATTGTGCAAAGGAACAACAGGGATTGGAGGGAAGAAAACAAATTGTTACCCTACAGGCAGTACACGTATGCTCAGAGATCAGACATGAATTCTTAGCTGCTAGAGCAGGGGAGAAAATTCCATTCAACGTGTATTGATAGAGTGACTGAACGTGGGAGAGACTGAACGGAGATCTGATGACCAAGGACCCAAGGCCCTGTCCAGCCTCTGTCCTCCAGCGATGGGCCTGGGTTAGGGAGACCAGGAACGGCCACATGTGTGTGCACGTGCATGGAAGCACACACACACTCACACACTCGTGATAATTAGTAGACACGATCCTTCCCAAAGCACTGACCGAGTTTAACGCAGGACGCTAGCCTGGCCCCTCAGGGCTACCACGGTGAAGAGCGTCCCTGCTCTCAAGAAACTTCGGTAAGGCAAGTACCTGAATGAGGATCATAGAAAAGTTAGAGAGAGAGAGGAGAGCCAAAAGTGGTAAATAATAAAACATATTTACACTGGGCTTTACTAAGTCCTTTTGTACACAGTGCACATCCTCTCTCCTAGGTGGCATCTAGACCATCCCTTCTGGTTTGGCTTCCACTTCCCAAGCCGTCTTCCTCAGTCTCCTCTGTGCGACCTTTTCCTTAGCTTGCCCCAGACAGTGATCCCCCTGGTGACTACTGACCTCAGCCATCACATACCTGCTGCTGACGCATGCTGGGACGTCAGCCCCATGCTTGCTGGAAATGTCAGCTCCATGAGGACACAAATCTGGCCTATTATGCTTCTCCATAGTTATTTCCAGTAATTTGCACAGTGCCTTGCTCATTATAAATCTTAAAAAAAAAAAAAAGGTCTAGTTAACTAAATCTGTATCTCTAGTTCAGAGTTCTTCCCCATTTGATGTCCTAGAAAACCAACTGCCCATTTGCAACCCCATTTTGCATGCTTATGATATCTTATACTCAAAGTGTCCAGAAAGAATGGCTTACCTCCAAGTAATCCTTCCCCAAACTCATTTTTCCATTGGGATAGCCCTATCTTGGTGAGTCCTACTTCTGTCTGCCCCAATCACCTAAGCCAGAAACACAAGAACTTTCTCAGACTTCTACTGTGCCCTACTCTTTCCTTTAGTCTTCACATTCAGTCAGTCAACAAACCCGAATGGATCCATCTGCTCGTATCCCTTCACCTCACCTGGATTATTTCCACAATTTCTGAGCTGCTCTCCTCTCCTTCTCTTAAGTGTTTACGATATTCCAGCCTGAATTGGAATTTTAACTCAACATTTTTTGTTATTGTTGTTTTCTCTTGGGCTTCATTTCCTCAGTTTTTAAAAAACCATTTTTATCTTGCTGCATAGTACGGGTGTCTTTTTATAAGCAGCCTAAAATACCACCGAACAAAGTGGTAAATAATATATACACACTATGTTATTTTGAAATCTTTTGATTCCAAGTGAAAGAAAACTCAAAGCAGCTTAAATAAAAAAGGAGGACACTTTGGCTCGTGCGGTTAGACAGCACAAGGATGATTTCGCCTTCAACCGTGGCCAAATAGAGAGCACAGACACAGTCATCATGGCTCTCTCTGGTTCCTTACCTGTTGGCTCTGATTTCAAATCAGAGATCTTACCTTGATCAGTTATCTTTACTAGTGACTTCAAAAAAATATAATCAAACAGCATAAGCAGATTGCATTTTTTCAAGAAGACCACCTATCTTACACGCTGCTCTTGTGATATGACTTTGTCACTTTTCCCCTTTAAAAGGTGGAGTCTAAATTCCCTCTTACTGTATCTGCATAGGTTTGTGAATGTTTGTGAATGCTAAGTGATGCTATATGATGCTATATGACTTTTTTTTTTTTAACAGATTTTACCTATTTACCTATTTATTTGAGTGAGAGAGAGCACATGCTAGAGAGACAGAGAGAGAGGGTGAGCACACAAGGTTGGGGGAGGTACAGAGGCAGAGGGAGAAACAGGCTCCGCCTAGGACTCTGGGATCATGACCCGACCCAAAGGCAGATGCTTAACGGACTGAGCCACCCAGGTGCTCCATGCTATATGACTTTTGAGTTTAGGTCATAACAGGTGATAAGGCTTCTATCTGTTCTTTTTGGAGCCCAGCCATCAAGCCACAAAGAAACCCAGCAAGCTATGGAGGGGAAACCCACCTCGGTGATGGCTGACTCCCCAGGCAGCACAGATCTTCAGGTAAGTGAGTGAACGAGAATCCAGGTGATTCCAGCACCAGCCACTTAAGTCCCCTCCAGTCTTTGAGTCCTCCCAGCGGTGCTGCACAGCCTGCATCCCGTAAAACATTATGGAGCAGAGACATGTTGACCCTTTTTCTGCCTGCCCAACTTCCTGGCCCACAGAGACCATCAGAGATAATAAGATGATGTTTTAAACCACTACATTTTGAGGGAATTTGTTGCACAGTAATAGATAAATAAATACACAGAAAAGCATCCCATGTGGACATCCCATGTGGCTCCCAGGTTTCTTTCTTCCTGCTTAAGACACGCTTTTAACAAAATGTCTATAAGTAATATTTATACTCATCTTACACAGCAGGGAGCGTTCCTGTTATGAATACTTCATTTTACAACAAGAGCCTTACTGAGCTTAGATGACCTTTTCCAAGGAGTCATGCCTCAGATATCCATAGATTCTAGAATCACTTACCACAAGCAAGCCAAACCAGGGACTTCCTGCTAAGACAATTCCACAGATAAGGTCTTTCCTTCCTGAAATGTTGTTAAATGTTATCACATTTACAGAGAGACCAGTTCTTTTCTTCCCTAAGGGTCCCCTTAGTCGCTGGGGGAGAAATGGATCACAGACTTAACTCTTTCTTCCTCAACCATTCCACTGAGCAATTTCTCTTCTGATAGAGGCAAGATGTCTGTCTTGAGCCCTAGTCCCTGTTTACCCTGTCAGTAACCCAACAGAAAAAGAGAATGCCTTTTTCTTGCTCTTTGAGAAAGAGTCTCAGTACAGCACTGGTTGGCTCTGATTGTCCAAACCAACATTTAGGACAGCGGTGACTCAGTTCTTACTTAAACTACAGGGATCGAGGAAAATTAGGGTGGTGTTGTAAGAAGAAGGGGGAAATGCTGGGCCTGTAAAAACGAAAATAATAGCTGATACATATACATTGTAATTATAAAAATATATTATCATGCATTTAAAAATAGGTATAAAATTATATACAAGATTTCTTTCTAAATTGATCTCACTTCGGTCTCTTCTACCTCCTGTTGCTGGAAAGAGATTTCTAAAATGCCAGTCCAAACATTCTGGTATATTAGCTTCTTGGGGATAGAGCCTATATATTGTTCACTGTAAGAGAGTAACGTCACTCGTTCAGTGGCTTCACAGGGCAGAAATTCATCTCTCACAATCATATAATAGATACTCCTGCTTGATGGGGGCTTCCCCCTGTGTGGCAATGCAGGGACTCTGACTCCTTCCTTTCTGTGGATCTCCCATGGCTTAAGTCTTGGGAATCCTGTATGCAGCCAGTGGATAAGGGAAGAGAGGGTGAGGAACCATACTTCTTAGCGTTGTGGTTCAGAAATAACATGCATTACTTCTGCTCACTTTCCGTTGTTGAGTCCTGTGTAAAAACAGGGGACACTGGGAGACATTGTTCCTGGTTGGGAAGCCAGTTCTCTGTGACAACTTTAGGAAGGGGCTGGGGGGCGGGGGACACACAAAATCTGGCAGTCAGCTAGCTATCCTGGACATATTGACTTTTGTATTCTTATCTTCTAACCTGGTGTCTGACACCAAAGTTGATGTTTAGGAATGCCTGTGGGGTCAATTATTTTGTCTAAGCCTCAGATGGCCATCGGGTGCCAGGGCAAGTGGGATGCTACGGCATATGAAAAAGTAGACTACAAATAGCAAATGTGGCCCTTGGAGCGGGCACAAGAAGCTAGGCAAGGTGGGATTTGGGCTGATCACGAAGCTCCCTATCCTTGGCCCTGTGCTGGGAAGAAGCCTCCTTCTCTCAGAGCCCTCTGGGGGAAAGTGCAGTTTAATGATCATTCTTTGAATGATCCTTTTGGGAGGGGTCCTAGGTAGGGAAAAGGTCATTTCTGCACTCTCAATAGTTTTCAGTCATGCAAAAGGTAGGGTCTTGACTACAGTTTTGATAGAAACTATTGTCTTTTAGGGAAGCCCAGCTGAACCAGCTCTTACATTGAGAAGCTACAGCTGGAGCAGGTGTTGGCTGCTCTGTGTAATGGTCCAAAGGCTGTCCAGGAGGCAGGCAGAGATGTCTTTCTGCTGCCGATGTTGCCTTTGGGAAATGACTTCTGTTCTGCGGTGGATCTGGACTGCGCAGTGCCCGCAGACTGTTATTCTGGGGACCGTTGGGTTTGGCTCTGATGCTCACAGGGCACGACAGGGAAACAGAACGCTGGCAGTCCTTCGGCTCCCTGCTAGAGAAGAGGCCACAGCAAAGACGTGGACTGGGTTTGGTGAATCTCAGCTTGAGGTCTCGGAACATTCTAGACTTTAAGACATATCAAAACCAAACACATAGCTGTTGACCTAGGTCATTGTCATGGGAGGGAGGTGTTCCTCGGAGATATGCAATTTTCTATATGTAGCAATAAAGACTTTCTTTTTTTTTTTTTTTTTAAAGATTTTATTTATTTATTTGTCAGAGAGAGAGCGAGCGAGAGCGAGCACAGGCAGACAGAGTGGAAGGCAGAGTCAGAGGGAGAAGCAGGCTCCCTGCGGAGCAAGGAGCCCGATGTGGGACTCGATCCCAGGACGCTGGGATCATGACCTGAGCCGAAGGCAGCTGCTTAACCAACTGAGCCACCCAGGCGTCCCCAGTAAAGACTTTCTAATATTAGAAAAGGAGCTGACTATTTTGGGGTAATTTTTGGTAATTTATTTATTTTTAGAAAGATTTTATTTTTCTATTTGACAGAGAGAGACACACAGAGAGAGGGAACACAAGCAGGGTAAGTGAGTGAGGGAGAAGCAGTCTTTATGCGGAGCAGGGAGCCCAACGAGGGAGTTGATCTCAGGATCCTGGAATCATGACCTGAACCGAAGGCAGATGCTTAACGACAGCCACCCAGGCACCCTAATTCATGGTAATTTAGGGAGGTAGACATATATCCCTCATCTTAGCCACTGCATGGGTATTAATTAGTGTGAGAAAGGCTTGATAGGGAGGAGGGGTCTCCACTGAAGGGAGTGGACTTTTCCACTGCCACCACCTGGGAAGAAGCAGTCTGGAAATGGGAATTTGCTAGGTGGGCCTTTTATGGAGTGAGAGGAACCTTCTCCCTCTCTTAGGCCCTGAGCTCTGAGACATTTTGGTAATCCAGGCTGGTGGCTTTTAGCTAGATAGGAAAGCCTCTTGTAGAAGAATGTTTATCAACCCCTTAAAAAATAGTCTTTGCCTTATTTGATAAACATAGAAATGTCATCCAAGAGAGAAGAATGCTCTGAACGGATACCCAGAGCCTGAAAGGTTGAGATGTGCTGAGGAATTGGGTGTTGAGTGTCTTAGCTGTAGGGCAGTCCAGGGTGGGCTCCTGGAGTAGATTTCTAGAAAGGCACTGGGCACGTTCCACCACACGCACTGCCCGTCTCCATGCATTGCAGTCCTCTGTCGTTCGTCAGTTTCTCCCTGTAGTTCACAAGCTTGCTGAGGGCACGCATGGAGGCTGTAGCTCTTACCATGGTGCTTGGGCTTGGTAAGGGATGTGTTTCCCTGGAGACCCACCTCTGTATCCTCAAGGGCCTGGCACAAATTCAGGGCTCTGCAGATGGCCGGGGGGAGGCCAACCAAGGGATGAACTCATCACTGATGAAATAGAGACCGCTCCTCTGTCACTGAAAGCAAGAAAAAAGCCTTAAGAAGAACCTTAAGCAGTCAAAGACCAACACAGAGTTGGACCATGGAGTGTCAAGAAGTAGGTACATCTGCTTATGACAAGTTATAAAACACCGGGCCATGTCATAAGCCTACATAATCATCCACCAGCGTCGTCCTTGAGGCTGAAACACGGAGTCTGAAAGAAAAGGATCAATGGGGTAAAGAATAAGAGATTCTCTTTCAGGATGAATTCATTTCTCTTCTGCCAGTACTGACTCACTCCTTGGGCGGTGGGGAGGGGATTGGTGAGCCCTGGGGGCCCTGGAGTGAAGATGGAAACATGTGATGCTAATTTTACTACTTGATTATATTTTTGTTTCAGGTGATTTTGCCAAGTTTTTTATTTGCTCACAGCGATGTTAAAATAGAAGCAGTTGATATATTTAAGGATTTAGAGCCCTCTTGAAGTGTCATACCATCCTAATTTTTCCAGAGAAACATGATACTCCTGGAGGCACAGAGTTTGGTGGCATAATAACCACAGAAGCTACTATTTTGGGAATATTTATTGTGTACCAGACAATGGGCTAACCCTTACACTGAGTGACCTCACTGGATATATTGACTTCCCCTTTTATTTAATTAATTAATTAATTTTTTTCAATTTCCCCTTCTACAGATACAGAAACCGAGGCTGAGGTGGTTTGGGAAGGTCAAAGAAGCTTGTAGAAGGTCACAAAGCCAGTAGGTGGCAGGCCTGGGGTTGGAACACAGGCTGTGGGCAAACTGGTGAGGTTTCTCTGTTGACAGCCTCCCGAGGAGGAGTGAACTGTGATTTCGCTGGGTCCCAAAATGGTAGAGGACATGAACTATGAATCAGAGCATAGCACCTTTAGAGAAGCCCTGGACGCCTGTGAAATGCCATTCACTCCCCAGACTTAGAATGTGCTTATTGTCCTTTCCATCTTTCTCAGAGTTTGGCTCTTTCACGTGGGGCTGGTGTGACCGAGACACTTAGCTGGAGATGCCCCAGTGTGGAGCTGCAGATTGCTGCTCCCAGCCCATCCTCCACACTATTCCCGTGGCTGGTGTTACCCATTCTCTTGGCCTTGCCGGTCTCTTGTCCCAGTGACAAGCGCCCAGCTCCTTGGGCTCCAGCTGACTTCCCGTGGCCCAACGGGGCCTTGTCTATGTGCATGCCGGTCACCTCTCATCTCCCTGCTCAGGGCACCTCGGTGGGTGCCCACCATTGTGCAAGCTGGAAGTGGGTGGGGGCAGGGGAAGTCATGTGGGGGTGAGGCTTTTGCCAATGGGAGGTAAGAGCTGGTGGGTTAATTACTTCCTCCCCGACTCCCACCATGGGGTGAGGACAGGGACGGAACTCTATAGATTTATGCGTAATGCCTGGGGTTTAATGACTATTAAAGAAATATATTTTGAATAAATGCCACCTGTGTAACCAGTGTTTGTACTTAGAGGAAGGTAGCTCAGTGATTAGCTTCCTTGGATTGGTTCTCCTTCCTTCTCTGCTTCCCTTCCCTCTTCCTCACTCCTGCTCCTTGGAGTACTTGGGGGATTATATTCCCTAACAACGTTTTGAATATTATGAGCCCTCTGCCTCAGATTCTCTATTCTTGGAAATCCAGGCTAAGACAGGTGGCTTCAGTCCTGGGTCTGCAGACTGGGCCAAGAGACCCCAAGCAGTCTTTCTCGCAGTTGCACTGGGGGCCACGTGGTGTCGCTGTTGGAGACGAGTCTCACGTGGTTTGCTTCTCCCCAGAGATGGATCCTGGCGGGTCCTCACCCTGCACAGGCTTCAGGGGAGACTGGAAAGATGGCAGCCCCCTTCCTCTTTTGGTGCTGTGCTCAGCCAAGGTATCCTATATGGGCTGCTTGTGTTCATCAATGCTCATGTCTGTGCTCACCCAGACGCCCCAGGCATGGCTACTAGGCAGGGTGGCTGGGTCTTGGGAGGGTTAGCGCTGTTGTCAACCCCTGTTGACACCAGGGGTGCCATGAGCCTGACTGAACACCTTTCTGCCCTTGGGCTGAGCCCACATCCTCACCCACACTTCCTTGGCTTTCCCACTGAGCACCATTTTGAAGCATGCTTTTGCATTTTCCATTTGGCCTGTGGTTGTGAAACCCAAAAGTTGGCTCATTGTGTCCCTAGAGAAGTGCTGGTCATATTGTTTGGTATTTGTTGTTCAGAGCCCTATATCTGACTGACCACAGATGGTACCATTGTCCCCTTCCCTCTGGGCAGCAGATGCTTTCTGTTTCTATAGAATTTGTGTATAACTTACATAACCAAGAATAGACCCCAGATAGGATTCTTGGTGTTGGTGGCAAGGGTGGAGGAATGATGATTCCCCTTGAGGTGACCAGGAGCTCTCCGCAGGCATGGGATGGCTGCCATAATTTATACCGAGGCAGGTACCTATTTAATCTCTGCCTCGACAGGAACTATGCTGCATTAAGAAGAACCACATCCAGCAGAAAAGAAGACATCAGGGGCGCCTGGGTGACTAAATGGATTAAAGCCTCTGTCTTCAGCTCAGGTCATGATCCTGGGGTCCTGGGAATGAGCCCCACATTGGGCTCTGCTCAGCAGGGAGCCTGCTTCCCCGTCTCTCTCTCTCTGCCTGCCCCTCTGCCTACTTGTGATCTCTGTCTGTCAAATAAATAAATAAATAAATAAAATCTTAAAAAAGAAAAGTAGACAACAAACTCATACTGAAATTACATGAGTTGGTAAACAAAATCCCTGTTTCTTATCATCCATATCAAACATTTGAAACCATTCTGATGAAAGTTAACAAAGTGCCTGTTCACATGTTTCTCTGTTGTTTGTGTTTACAAAGAGCCCCTGGCTAGTCTAGTTGTAAGGAGTAAGCTCATGGGCCTGGAATTCTTTTTTTATTTTTTTAAGATTTTCTTTATTTATTTGACAGAGAGAAACACAGCAAGAGAGGGAACACAAGCAGAAGCAGTGGGAGAGGGAGAAACAGTCCTTCTGCTGAGCAGGCAGCCCTTTGCGGGGCTTGACCTGAGGACCTTGGGATCATGACCTGAGCCAGAGGCAGAGGCTTAACGACTAAGCCACCCAGACACCCCTATCTCAGGCCTGGAATTCTTGAAAACTTGCAGAAGAGAAGGAATTGTTGCCCCAAGGGGTAAGGCAAGTCTGAGGTCTCATTTTGTCCTAATTTGTCTTACTTGGCTATTCTGCCTCAAGGCATTTTTTTGGTAGTGCTCACTTGCGCGGTGACAAGGAAGAGTTTAGTTGGAAGTTGCTAACTTTCTTGTGGACCAAGGCTGTGCTGAAGACCCACAGAACTGATGCTCTCTGAGGAGGCCCCTTCTGGTCCTCATTAGAGAGTCGTGGCAAGTTCACATGTACTCTTGAGGCCACAACTGTCCAGTTGTAAACCGAGAGACTCCCTTCTCTCTGCCTTCCTTTCAAGGCCGGCAATGACAAGACTTTGAACTAAACTCTCTGTACAAAGGGCATCAACTCCCCTCCCAGCCCCCTCTGCTCTACAGTGTCAGAGGAATCCCCCAAGGAAGCGGGAGAAAACCTGAGGACCAGTCTTGAATTGATTATGAGTTAGATGGGTAATTCAGGGCTGGCTTCTGTAAAAAAGTTCTGAAACTCTGAAAGTTCTGAAGAAACTTCCACCCAGCTGGGTTGCACATGTAGAAAAGGAGGGCCCTTTCATAAAATACCCAATACAAGATGTTGACCTTTCGAAATCCTTTGGGAAGACCATTTCAAAGGGTGGGTATTGTCAAAGGTCATCTAAAAGTAGAAAACGGTAAATAGAGTTTAATCAAAAAGGGCTGGAAGGATGCCCTCTAACCAAACAGAGGTGATAGACAAGGCCAGGACTGTGTCAAATCCCTAGCTTTCACCTCTGACTCACACCCTGAGAAACAACTGTTCATCTGAGCCCTAGGGGGTCAGGGGTACCTTACATTCACACATTCTGCCCAAGCTCTGACACTTTGAGCACTAGCCCAGGCTCTTGTCAGCTGCCCCACCTGATCCATGAACCGCACACCAATGGTATTTGGGTTTTTTCTGAGGTCAAATTGTCCGAAGGCTGCCCTTCAGTGTGTATTTCTGGGACTGCTTTGCCGGCTCCTCCCCAAGTACACGTTCACCCTCAGAAGCAGGCAGATGACTAAGAGCTACAGGATACTTTGCAATTTCCTTTCCATTCAATTCAACAATTATTGACCAAACACCTACTATACATCAGAGACCAGGTTCCAGGAATAGAGACAGTCCTCAGACTGGGATGCCAATACAAAATTTAGTCTCAGAGCAGTGTTGGAAACACATGATATAAAATAAATTGCCACAGCAAAAGCTACATTCCGGCCACCAAGGATGTAGTTTCAAGCAAACGTGTATATATGTGATTCTCAGACATCTGTAAGTGGGATTCAGGTCCTTATCTCTGAACACCCTCCTCTCTCTCCTCCACACCCTACGGTTGTCCCATGCTTCTTCCTAATTCCCCAGAAACCTCCTTGGGACTCATCTTCAGGCTGCTTCTTCTTGTACCTGTCCCTGCTCTCCGGTCTGGGCCAAGGCAGAGCACCAATGTGTAGAACCAGAGTTCTCTTCAGAGCTCTCCTCTGCTCTTCTTCAGATGGGACAGGCGTGAGCTGAGGCAGGATGTTCTGCATCTTGGTCCTTCCCCCACACAAATGACAGAGATCTAGCCCTTGTCCCAGAGAAGGCCATCGCAACTGGAGACATCAGCACCAGATAGGCAACCACAATTCAGTGTGAGAGGTGAGGGGCTGTGGAATTATGAAGAGATCCAAGATGGAGCAGGGAGGGAGCTCTAGCTAAGGCTGGAAGGATGAATCAGGGTTCGAACCCAGCCTGTGTGGATTTTCAATAAGTTACTTAGCTACTCTGTGTCAGTGTCCTCATTGGTAGCCTGGTGATTATGCCTTATACGGTTGTTGTAAGACTGTAATGATTTAATAAAAGTGAATTCTTGCAATAGTGTTCAGTAGTGCTCAGCAAACATATATCAATACATCGAATCACACATTATGGGGGTGTAGTCACAAAACGGCTTTGTTTTCTCCCTCACTGCCTCATGCACATGGAAGAAACATCTCCAGACTTTCCTGGGGGCTCTGAGGAAAGCCGTGGAGTCATTTTCACATCTAAATCACGATGTGTGCTTTCATATACGGGTGGATGTTCCAGTCTTTCTGTCTCTGCTCCAGAGGGGGCTGACTGCCTGGGCAGGGCTGGGAGACAGTCCGTTCTTTCTCCTTGCTCACCTCCTCCCATACTCACTGGCGGTGGTTTTCTATCCTCCCTGGGATGGGCTGCAGGGAGAGGCCATGAGGGGAGTGGGAACATTCTCTTGCCTCTGGCAACGGCTCTCCTAAACCTAAAGCGACAGTCCTCTGTGCTAATCCTCCCTCTCAGGACCCCTATGCCCCCCATGGGGATGGGGAGTTTGACTGTCTGAAGTTCGCAGCCACTCTTCCTTTCCCAGGGCTCCAGGATGGTCCCCCCTCACAGCACAATTCCATGTCTTATCTATTCCTTCAGTGTCGAAGCTGCAACCTTCATTCTAACTTCCTCCACAACTGTTAGTCACCAACATCACCACTGGGTGCTACGAGGGGGTGGGTCCCTGGCAGGAGCACCTTGTCGGGAAGGTGGCAGATGAGATGGCAAAGGTGGGCAGGGACTCCTTCATCCAGGTGGTTTATGTCTGTGGCTCTTGTCTTCCAGGTCCTGCCATGATGGGAACAAGGGTGCAGAAGGTTAGGTCCCATCCCCCTTTGGAAATGACAAGCCTGTGTTTCCAGCTATACAATACAAGGTATCTTTCCTATTCATGTTCTCAATGAAAACTCACAACCAAATCCGATCTTTACTATATACTTTCCATTTCCAGAGATAAGGACACAGGTTCAGGAAGCTAAGTACTGCCCAAGGTCACACAGCTAGGAGGTCCCAGATTCCAATGTAGTGATTTGATTTCTGTTTCGTTCCTTCCATCACACCATAAAACGTGGAGTGGGGGAATTGGGTCGGGGATCGCTGTTCTGAAAGGCTGGTCTTGGGCAAGGTGTTGTCCTTGGGGAGGAGGCAGCTATGGGACCCACCTGTGCCGGACCTGGCCTGCCCTGCTCCCAGCCACAGTGGGCACCTTGCTCCACACCCACCTGCCAGACAGAACTGGCCATGCTGGGCAAACACGGGCAGTGACTTCAGTCTCCCTGCTTTACACCTGACGCTGGAAAGACCCAACAAGTCCAGCCCAGGGTCTTGGCCTCCCCATCCTGTGGACAGATCTCCTAGGTCATGTAGACCTTGGTTAAGAACCTCTCTGTCCAACAAAGAGCCCCAGATGAACACCTTCTAAAGTCACAGAAAGAAGAGCAGGTTCTCAGCAAAATGGCGACCTGCTCCATCCAAGACCCCTCAGTCCTGCTGACTCCACAGCCTCACCATTCCTTTGGTTACCAGTGTTTTTGGAGGTTCACCCAAGAATTCTCATCCTTTCTCTCCTTTTCTGCATAGTTTCATTTCAATGCATTAGAAGAGAGGAGCATATGCCAAGGAACAGAGGTGGGGACATTTAAACTTTGGTTTCCATAGCAGAGGTTTACCTGCCATTTTGTTTTAATGAATCTTTTTTTTTTTTAAATAATAAAAGCAAAATATGTTGATTGTAGAAAGATTAGAAAATAAAAAAAGGTGATGAAAAGTTCACTCATAAGCTTTACCCCCTAAGATTTGTATGTATTTCCTTCCAACATGATATTCACATGTAAAAAGCATATCCATAGACATGCTTGTCATAACAAGATAAGCATTGGAGTAGAGACTATATTGTAAGCTGTTGTTGTTGTTGTTTTTTCTTCTCAGCAGTATGTTGTGGGCATGTCTCCATAGCTTAAGCTCAGCAGACTTTTAACAATCCTGTGTGATGGACTCTTCCACATTGTACTAGAAAGCCAACAGAGGGGACAAACCAGTGAGGGAATAAATTGTGAAAACTTCCTAGGAACCTCCCCCTGGGAAGACCCCACTCAGTCACATCTTAGCAATGCAGACTGAAGAAACGGAACCCACAGGAAGTGGAAGGCTCAGAAATCTCCTCTCTTTACCTCCTTAGTAATAGAATTATACTGAGTGTCCCCCAAGTTCTCCTTCACCCTATGTCTGGAGGTGTGCCCCACCGCAAAGGGTTCCTCCAAAACCTGTGTATACATCCTCTAGTCTTTCTCTTCCTTCTGCAAGTGCTGACCCTCAGGGCTCCAGACTTTCCTTTTAGGGGAGGCCATAGTACTACACTCCTCCCTCAGCTCTCCTGCTATGAAAATGTGTGCAATTCTGTTGAAAGCCCTTTTGCATAAAAAGTTGGTTTGGCATCATTCAGGGCAGACTTCCTGAATGATGGGACTTTGAATTGGATTTTTAATAATAGACCAAACCCAGTTACTTCCCTCACAATGTCTCAAAGGAAAGTGTTCTTGTTTTTATTTAAAAAATTTTTTTAAATTAAAAAAAATTTTTATATTAACATATAATGTATTATTTGCCCCAGGGGTATAGGTATGTGAATCATCAGGTTTAAACATTTCACAGCACTCACCATAGCACATACCCCTCCAGTATCCATAACCCTGCCACCCTATCCTTACCCCCACTGCCACCTCCCAGCAACCGTCAGTTTGTTTTGTGAGATTAAGAATCTCTTATGTTTTGTCTCCCTCCTGATCCCATCTTGTTTCATTTTTTCTCTCCCTTACCCCCACAACCCCCCCATCCCGCCTTTCAAATTCCTCATATCAGAGAGATCATATGATAATTGTCTTTCTTGGATTGACTTACTTCGCTTAGCATAATGCACTCTAGTTCCATCCATGTCATCGCAAATGGCAAGGTTTTGTGGTTTTCTGATGGCTGCATGTTTTCCATTGTATATATATACCGCATCTTCTTTATCCATTCATCTGTTGATGGACATCCAGGTTCTTTCCACAGTTTGGCTATTGTAGACATTGATGCTATAAATATTAGGGTACACGTGCCCCTTCGGATCACTACATTTGTATCTTTAGGGTAAATACCCAGTATGCGATTGCTTGGTCATAGGGTAGCTCTATTTTCAAGGTTTTGAGGAGCCTCCATGCTGTTTTCCAAAGTGACTGCACCAGCTTGCGTTCCCACCAATAGTTTAGAAAGTTTCCCCTTTCTCCACATCCTCACAAACATCTGTTGTTTCCTGACTTGTTAATTTTAGCCATTCTGACTGGTGTGAAGTGGTAACTCATTGAGGTTTTGATTTGCATTTCCCTGATGCTGAGTGATGTTGAGCACTTTTTCATGTGTCTGTTGGCCATTTGGATGTCTTCTTTGGAGAAATGTCTGTTCATTTCCTCTGCCCATTTCTTGTTGGATTATTTGTTCTTTGGGTGTTGAGTTTGAGAAGTTTTTTGTAGATTTTGGATACTAGCCCTTTATCTGATATGTCATTTGCAGATATCTTCTCCCATTCTGTCAGTTGTCTTTTGGTTTTGTTGACTGTTTCTTTTGCTGTGCAAAAGCTTTTGATCTTGATGAAGTCCCAATAGTTCTTTTTTTGTCTTTGCTTCCCTTTACCTGTAAGGTGACCCTTACTGTATATTGTCTCTGTTCCTTTCTGGTCTGTTACTTTTAGGCTCGCTCTTTGCTTAGAGGACCCCTTTCAATATTTCCTGTAGGGCTGGTTTGGTGTTTGAAAATTCTTTTCGTTTTTGTTTGTCCTGGAAGCTTTTTATGCCTCCTTCTATTTTCAATTACAGCCTAGCTGGATATAGTTTTCTTGGCTGTGTATTTTTCTCGTTTAGTGCTCTGAATATATGATGCCAGTCCTTTCTGGCCTGCCAGGTCTCTGCGGATAGGTCTGCTGCCAATCTACTATTTCTACCATTGTATGTTATAGACTTCTTGTCCCGAGCTGCTTTCAGGATTTTCTCTTTGTCACTGAGACTTGTAAGTTTTACTATTAGATGGTGGGGTGTGGACCTATTTTTATTGATTTTGAGGGGGGTTCTCTGTGCTTCCTGGATTTTGATGCTTGTTCCCATCACCAAATTATGGAAATTTTCTGCACAATTTGGTCCAATATGCCTTCTATTCTTCTCTCTCTTTTCTTCTTCTTCTGGGATCCCAATTATTCCAATATTGATTCATATTATAGTATCACTTATCTCTCGAATTCTCGCTTCATGGTCCAGTTGTTATTTGTCTCTCTTTTGCTCAGTTTCTTTATTCCCCATCATTTGGTCTTCTCAACTAGTTCTTTCTTCTGCCTCATTTATCCTAGCAGTAAGAGCCTCCATTTTTTATTATACCTCCTTAATAACTTTTTTGATTTCAACTTGGTTAGATTTTAGTTCTTTTATTTCTCCAGAAAGGGATTTTATTTATCTAGAAAGGGATTCTCTAATATCTTCCATGCTTTTTTTGCACCCAGCTAGCACCTTGAGAATCATCATTCTAAACTCTAGCTCTGACATCTTACTAATGTCCATATTGATTAAGTTCCCAACCTTCAGTACTGCCTCTTGTTTTTTTTGTGGTGAGGTTTTCCACCTTGTCATATTATCCAGATAAGAATAGATGAATAAGAGAACAAAATACTAAAAGGGTAGCAACAACCAAGAAAAATATACACTAACCAAATCAGAAGGGGGAGAGGAATGGGGTGTGTGTGTGTGGAATATATATATTAGACTGGTGAATAGAACAGAGCCACACATTTGAATTTGGGTGTATTTTGGTCTGTTAGAAAAAACTACTTCCCAAAATTTTAAAGAAAGAAAAACTTATATATATACAAAAATAAGGGTAAACATGATGAAGGGATGGTATATGATGGTAAAGATGAAAATTTTAAAAAGATTCTAAAAAAAAGAATTGATAAGAAGTTAGTTAAAAAAAGGAAAAAAAAGAGGACATAATTTAATAAGGCTGGAGACTAGAACAAAACCATGTGCTAGATTTAGGGTATATTTTGATCTATTAGAAGAAATTATATAGGTTTCTTAAAGAAAAAAAAAACCTATATGTATTCAAAAAATAAGGTTAAATACAAAGAAGGGATAAACTATGACTATAACAATAAAAATTTAAAAAGTTTTTTGAAAAGGTATTAATAAGATAAAACAGTTAAAACCTGTTAAAATAGGAAAGAGGAAAAATTTAAAAAATAGAATAAGAAAAAATAAAATTAAAAAAATTTAACTTTAAAAGACTAAAGGATTATAGGGAAAAAGCCATGAATTCTATGTGTTACTTTCCCCTATCTCTGGAGTTCCGCTGTTCTCCTTGATCGGTGAGCTTAGTCTTGGCTGGATGTTCTTGGTGATCTTCTGTGGGAGGAGCCTGTTGCATTCTCAAATGTCTTTGCCTGAAGCGGAATTATGCTGCTCTTGCCAGGGGCCAGGCTAAGTAATCTGCTCAGGTTTGCTCTCAGGAGCTTTTGTTCCCTGAACACTTTCCATAGAGCTCTGAAGGACGGGAATGAAGATGGCGGCCTCCCAATCTCTGGCCAGAGGAGCTGAGGGCTCGGGCTGCATTCTTCAGTGCACCCTAGGAAAAAAGCGCTCAATCACTCCCGTCTCCCTGGTCTCCGGCTGCACTCCGTGTGTGCTTGGCCTGTGAATGAGCATTTCTATCATAGGCACATGGCCCGGTTTTGGAGTCTCCAAACCCAGCAGATTCCTGCTTCCAGAGCAGGAAGCTGAGTCTTCCTGGATCTGCTGCTTGTTGGATCCCTCCTCAAAGTGCAGTGGCCCAACTGTGCCTCGGATCACAATTTAAGGTAACTCCGAGCTGAGAGCTCAGTCCTCGGGCTCCATCTCTGTAGCTGGCTTCCTCAGCTCTGATACCTGGGAGCTCTGCCCCACTTAGCCCTGGTCTTTCTGTAACCCCGCGGGTCCTGGGACCACACTGTCCATGCAAGGGCTCCACCCTGCTTAGCCTCTGGAGCAATGTCCCTCAGAGGAGCAGACTTGTAAAAGTTCCAATTTTGTGCTCCTCTGCTCTGCTGCTTGCCAGGAGCCAGCCCCTCCCCCAAAGTCTATCTTCCCGTTGCTTTGGATTCACTTCTCCACACATCCTACCTTCCAGAAAGTGGTCGATTTTCTGTTCCTAGAATTGCTGCTCTTCTTCTGTGCAATCTCTTGTTGGGTTTTTAGGTGTTCAGAATGGTTTGATAACTATCTAGCTGAACTCCTGGGACCTGATGATATTTAGGATGATATTTAGGACCTGGTGGTATTTTGTTCCTCTTCCTGCTCTTTCTTTTGAATTCGAGTACACAGTACAATCAGCCAAATGAATTCAGAAACTTCATGACTTGGCCAAGGGTTGTGTTGGGGGTTTTGGAACATTTGTGAGTGTCAACAAGAGGCCCAAGATTTCTAGTACTTTCTCCTGCACTGTTCTCAGTGTGTAACTAAGCACCCCATGCTTGTAGCCTGGTGGGAAAGTTTGTGCCATTGGTGGAGAAGTTTCTCTTTTCTCTTCAGGACTTTGCTAGAAATTACTTTCACCACTTTTCTGATTGGATTCTAGCTTAATCCCCCTACTCCTACCTCTCCATGTCATGAGAAGACTTGGAGCACTCTTTAAAAACATTTTCAGATGTGTTTCCACAGCCTGTAAATCTTGTTCTTCTGGGGTCTTGGCACCCAGTGAAGCAGTGGGCTTGGGGAGCTTCAAAAGGAGGTCATAGAGCTGGCAGAACCCTAAAATCTTTGGTCAGTTTTCATGATTAAAATGGTTTTGACTGGGTCCCCCATCAGATCCTGTTCTTGGGGGAATGAGAAAGGGAGGGAATGTGAAGTGAAGAATGTTCACACTAATTTAGCAGGGAGGAATGATGGATCTCTTCAGAAGATCATGGAGAAGTTTTTTCCCCTTTGTCTGTGATGGGTTAAGATGAGACTCTCTGCCACCAGCACTGAGGGGGTAAGGGGTGTGGGGAAGAGAGCAGCCTGGAGCCTTCTGTTGAGGTTGTGAGAGCAGTCTGGAGCCTTCTTTTGAGGTTGTGAGAGCAGTCTGGAGCCTTCTGTTGAGGTTGTAAGGTAGGGGAGACTGAGGTCACAGGAGGTCAGTTGGATTCTTGTTTTTCCCCTTGCTTCAGGCTAAGTCTGGGGTTTGGAATGGAAGAGCCCTTTAGGAACACCAGGTAATTAAAGAGCCTGAGGAATCAGGGCTAGCCACCCACTCTCTGAGAGGTAATAAAGTGGAGGCTGAGGTCTTCAGGAGTGGCCCAGCTCAGCACATTGACCAGAGTGTTGTTGTGGAGGTGGTGGAAGGGGCTAGGGGAGACACAGCATCCTTGGTCCTCCCACCTCAACAAAGTAGGCTGGGATCCAGATCTTTTTTGGTGTCTTCAAGAGGGGATTTGGAAGGTAGGGGATTTGGCAGAATCATGGCTTCCCAAAGGTGTCCAAATTCTTATGTCTGGCACCTGTGAGTGTGTTTAATTTTGTGGTGAGGGAGAAGCCTGCTAATCAGCTGGTTAAGATGGGGAGATCATCCTGAATTATCGGGGTAGGCCCAATGTAAATGCAGGGGTCCTTAAAAATGGAACAAGGAGTTTGGAGAGGGGAGCAAGAGAGATGGCTACATGGGAAAGACCCAGCCTACCATGGCTGGCTTTGAAGGTGGAGGAAGGAAGACATTAGCAGAGGGATGCAGGAAGCCTTTAGAATCTAAAAAAGACAAGAGAATGGGTTCTTCCCTAGAGCCTCCAGAAGGAACATGGATCTGCTAACACTCTGATGTAGCCCCAAGAGGCCCATTTTAGATATTTCACCTCCAGAGCTGTTATAATAATTGTTATGCCACCACTGCAGTAATTTATTACAGCAGAGGTAAGACACCCCTTTTATCTCTTGTTACCTGCTGGTTTTAGGTGTTTGCTGTCTTGACATATGATTTCTTGAGGAGTCATAAAAGGCAACTGGGAATTTGCTGTTAATTTGCTATAATAGTAGTGATCATGTCTGCTTAGTTTCTCACTAAACCTTGAGGGCCTGGCATATAGTAGATACTCAATGCATATTTGGTACAAGAATAAGTAACAAAATTCTCTAAAATGTACTAAAAACTTTATAGTTGATGCACTATTATTCTCTTTCTACGTTGCCCAGATGATAAGCTAAGCTGGAAAACTGATGAGTAGAATTTAGTTGACACCTCAGAAGAAAGAAATTCACCTGATTGGCCTCATCTCACCCATGATTCACCCTGAGAAAATGACTCCAGAAATGTGGAACCATTGCTCTGTTACCTGTAGACAGATCCAGAAAAAGGTGGTGCCCAGATATTGAATAAAGAACTTGCCACTGAGTGGAGGGTTGAAAGAATGGGGTAGTCATGGGGGCAAAGGGATGAAAACATGGTTAGCCTGAATCAGCTATAAGAAGAGGTCAGTGTCATCAGGTCAGAGTCATTCTTCCTGCTGAAGAATCAGAAGGATGCTGGGGCCCCTCTGGAGGCACTGGGTACCTGGAGAGTCAGGCGTGATTACTACAGATTGAAGTTGGAGCTGTTGGGGTAGGAGCACCTGAGGGGTTTTGGGAGAGGAGAGGAGGAAAGGAGAGTAGAGCCCAAAGAGACCGCTGGCTGCTCCCTGCTTGTAAATCTGAGTGGATGAGGGCAGCCTGATGGGCAAGAAACCCATTTTGTCTGGTCTTCAAGGCTCCACATGTACATAGCTGGGTCAGTGCCTTCGAAGTCCATCATCTCCTGGGGATGGACGGGGTTAGGACCTAAGCCTGGCCTCAGGGCCAGAGATACTCTGATTAGTGATGAGGATTCTGTGCAAGGTTGGGTGAGGTCTTCTCTGCAGCCTCAAGATTAGGCTTGAGGCTAAGACGATTAGACTATAAAGTAAACCTGGGTCAGGAATTCAGATCTGGACTGTTTCAGGTTGTGGTCTCTGAAGGGGAGGGGCATAACAGTGCTGGGGATGGCCAGGCTAAGGACCCCTGTAGGACTGCGACTCTCAGAGGGGGCCGACCATGGGATGGCCCAGCAGACGCTCTTTTCTTTTTCCTCTTTCCTTCCTCTCCCTGCCTCTACCTCTAACAATGCATTCAGGGTGGCAGTGGGCTTTTTTTTTTTTTTTTTTTTTTTAAGGAGTTGTGCAAGTAAGAATATGTGTTGCTGCTGGGGACATTGGAGAAGACTGACCTGCAGTTCCTAGCATGGGAGCCGGGGGTGGGGGGTGCATATAGGCGGCAAGCCATCTCTGAGCCACCTCCATGCCAGTTCTCTGCGTATGTCTCTTTCCCCTTCAAATTGTAAAATTTGCTTTGTTTGGTAGCAGAGAGCTCCAGATCATTTACTTTCCCTCCTCTCTCCCTTCTCGGATTTTCATTTTTAGCAGGTTGTGGTGCTCTGAAAAACTTCCTTCACCTCTTCTTATTACAAAAAAAAAGCAAACTGCTTATTGTAGAAGAAGACACATGACAAAAGCAGGGTCAATAAGAATCCTTCTGAGAGATTGATTTATTTATGCACTCTTAGTATTCTCTTCCTGCTAGAATTTCTAAGCCAGGAGCATGTGATCTAGAATCACCAATAGCCATTTTCTCATAACTGTTAAAGAACACTGCTGCACTGGGAGAGAATAAAAATTTTTTTCTTTTTTTTTTTTTTTAAATTCAGAGGAAAGGAGTGTTTATGTGGGTTAGTTGGTCGAGTGTCTGACTCTTGAATTTGGCTCAGGTCATGATCTCAGGAGTGAGCGATGGAGCCTTGTGTTGGGCTCCAAGCTTGGTGAAGAGTCCATTTGAGGTTCTCTGTCTCCCTCTCCTTCTAACCCTTCCTCCATTTTCTCTCTCTCTCAGATAAATAAATAAATCCTTAAAAAAATAAAAAAAGAAAAGAAAATTCAGAGGAAAATCAAGCTGAAAAATGGAGATCCTGAGTGTAAGAGTCCTGACAACCTTGTTTTGACAGCTGGATCCAGCTTTTCCTGAAGCTCTGCTCCATTCATTCACAAATATCCCAGATTCATAAGGCAATACACACCCATTTTGCTTAAATAGTCTGAGTTTCTGTCATTTCTATCTTGACTTAAGGCAGTCACTTAAACGTGCACTACAGAAACTCAATCATAACTATCCTTCATCTGGTAATAAAGGTTAATTTTAATCACATCTCTTCCACTGCCATAATTTTCTGAATATGAGGATTCATTTAGTCATGTAACTTTTTTTGGTAAGATGTCTATTGTCTTAGAAATTCTGGGAACCACTACTAAATATAAAATCAACTGGAAACCAGACAGCTATAAGGAAAAATATTCAAGGGAGGAAACTTGACAGGAAATTCCAATTCGGGCAGAACATTTTGGATTTAAAAGTGAGGTTCCATTCACAATTGCTGCCTTGGATCTTCTTGTAATTTCAATGTTTTCGAAACACAATTTTTAATAGCCCCAAATACATTTTTAAGAAATAACAAAAAGACAGGAAACAAAGAAGGCAGGTCTGAGCAGGTCCCGCCCCAGTTGTATTGGAATCATTACAGATCCAGGTCAAGTGATCACCTGAGCAGATATTCCTTCCTTCTCCTATTCAGACATAAGGTATGTTGGATAAACAGAATCTTAGACAGGCACCACTGGACTGACGAATGGGATATATTGTAGGAGGATTTCAGTTGGAGTCTGGATATCTGTCAGAAGGGCTTAATTAGGATAAACGGCAAGGAATATGCAGAGTGCAAGCATACCCACTTCAGAGCTGCGCATGGAGGGCTTGCAGGCCGAGGGCAATGGGATATAAGAAAAAAATCACATAATTCCCCCTTTTTAAAAATTAAAAAAATTTTTTTTATTTGACAGACAGAGATCACAAGTACGCAGGGGTTGGGGGCAGGGGACGGAGAAGCAGGCTCCCTGCTTAGCAGACAGCCTGATGTGGGACTTGATCCCAGGACCTTGGGATCATAATGTGAACTGAAGGCAGAGGCTTTAGCCCACTGAGCCACCCAGGCACCCCTAAATTCCACCTTGTTAAGAGTGAGCAAGCAAGGGAGGCTGATACCCTTTTCTTGGGAGCCCAAGAGCACAGTGAAAGCTTGTGGGAGGGATTATAAACTTAGGTTTCTAACCCCAGGACTCCTTGGGAATCCTCAGAGTGATGTCCCTAGAGCCCCAGGGCTCCTGTTCTGTGGTAAAAGTTCAAGGACTGTACTTGAGTGCCAGGCTCAGCCTCACTGCCCTCCCTTACCTTGCGGGGTCAAGAATTTTTCCATGAAGAAATGGGACTGATTCATGTGTTGATGAGGATATTTGATAAGAATCTGCCTAAGTGGGGCCCCTGGTTGGCTCAGTGGGTTAAAGCCTCTGCCTTCAGTTCACGTTATGATCCCAGGGTCCTGGGATCGAGCTCCGCATAGGGCTCTCTGCTCGGCAGGGAGCCTGCTTCCTCCTCTCTCTCTCTGCCTGCCTCTCTGCCTACTTGTGATCTCTGTCTGTCAAATAAATAAATAAAATCTTAAAAAAAAAAAAAAAGAATCTGCCTAAGTCTTTTATACTAATTCCTTTGTCATGGAAACAGGACTTGTCTCTCCAGGTACTGATCTCTGGACAAGGCTCCAGATAACCTGGAAATGGGTATAATTGCTGCTGTATCCCTTCCCCTGCACCCTGCTGGGATGGTGTGCTCTCAGTGGGGCTGCCATCAGTGGCTCTTCAGACCAGGACCAGGGTCTTTTCCCCTCTGAGGCTCTTGTTTTTCTCGCTTTCTCTTTCTCTCTTCCTCCCCCATTCCCTTCCCCCTCCCCTATCACTTCCTTCCTTCCTTCCTTCCTTCTCATCTGACTTTTTTTTATGGAGTGCTTGTATTTCTTTAGAAGTCAAGTGTTTGATTTAACGAACAAGGAATACCTGTGAGGGAGGGAGGGAGGGGAGACTAGTGAATCTGTCAGAATTCCACGCTGAGAGCACTGCTTGAGAAGGAAGAAAATCTCACTGTGCTCACTGTGCAGTGTGGTCCTAACACACCTTGGGGGGGGGGTCACATGAGTTGATTCTAACACTAAAAGGGATTTTATTATTATTTTTTTAGTTTTTAAAAGATTTTATTTATTTATTTGTCGGGGGGGAGAGAGAGAGAGAGAGAGAGAGAGCGCGCACAACCAGGAGGAGCTGCAGGCAGAGGGAGAAGCAAGCTCCCCGCTGAGTGGGGAGTCCAATGCAGGGCTCAATCCCAGGACCCTGGGATCATGACCTGAGCTGAAGGCAGACAATTAACCGACTGAGCCATTCAGGTGTTCCTATAAGGAATTTTTTAAAAAAGATTTTATTTATTTATTTGACAGAGAGAGATCACAAGCAGGCAGAGAGGCAGGCAGAGAGAGAGGAAAGGAAGCAGGCCCCCTGCTGAGCAGAGAGCCTGATGTGGGACTCGACCCCAGGACCCTGAGATCATGACCTGAGCTGAAGGTAGTGGCTTAACCCACTGAGCCACCCAGGCGCCCATCCTATAAGGACCTTTAAAGAGTTAAATCCTAAGAACTAATTTTCTGTGTGATATATACACACGTACTTGAAGGTTTGAGTATAAAATTAGGTGAAAAACAAAACTTATGTGGCCAGAGGACTCTGAATATTTCCGGGAGGAGGAAATACTTGCTGGCTATCTTAATGGGCAAGGCTCTATGTTTGCACAACAGAAAATGCTAAGAGGAATAAAACATATCCTCAATTAATAACCTAATGGGAAGAATAAGATCATTTATTAATTTTCTCTGTTTTCCATTTATCCATAAAGTATTCATTCAGAGCCCAATGTGTGTGGCTCCGTGCTGGGTCCTGGGGATAGGGCAGTCAGTGGGAAAGGTGTGGTTCTGCCCTGTGGGGTCTGTGATCTAGCACAGGAAACCTTCCCGAAGGAAGCCAAGTGGGCTGAGCACCTCTGGGGAGGCCCATGAGCCATGGCTTCTCTGTCCAGCGCCATCCCTTAGCTACGTGTGTTTATAGGATGCTGGCAATGCCACCAGTGCAACTGAAGAGTTGAGAATTTAATATTATTTCATTTTAATTAATTTAAGTTCAAATTTAAGAAGACTGGGCACAGGTAACCAGTGGACTTTTTAGCGTGTTTAGAACAATCTGGGTGCACGAATCTTTTGTAATTTAGATTTTATGAGATCTAAGCACAGATCTTGTGTTTTCTATGAAAATTTAGGATCCTAAACGAGAGGTTCTGTGAGTATAAAACGCACTCTGGATTTAGAAGATGGGGTGTGAAAACAAACAAAACAAAACAAAATAAAGCCAGTCCAGTAAAATATTTCATTGATAATTTTATATTTGTTACATATTAAGGTAATAATATTTTGGATGTACTTGGTAAAATGAAATAGGTTATTGAAATTTGTTTCATCTGTTTTTTTTAAAGTATGACTCCTGAAAAACTTTAAATTACCTATGTGACTTGTATTTATTCCTCTTGGACAATGTTGGTCAAGGGGGTTTTGAAGGAGAGAGAAAGCCTATCGTGAAAGCTGTGGGTTTTCGACATCAACTTTACAGAACTGGATCTGTCAGGTGGAGAGGGCAGACGGTGTCGCTGGGAGGGGAGAGACCAGGCACCGATATGACTGTGAGAATGCCTGGGATGCTGGGTGTGTGGGGGAGCCCTGGGCATTGTGTTTGGGGAACAGCCGGGGTACAGGCTGGTCAGGATGGTGGAGGCCGTGGTGTGGGTTGTCTTGACATGACACACTTGAGTATGTTGTGCTCGGTCTTGGTGGCGTAGAGGGAGCTAGGAGGCTTTCGAGCAGGAGCTGAGTGTTAAGAACAGCTTTTGTAATATTTATCTGGCTACAGGGTATAAACTAAGAGGAGGTGGGGAGAGCCGGAAACAGAGAGAGATGTTTTGAAGCCCCCAGCAGTAATTCTGGAAGTACCCTGTAGGGTAGGAGTGCTTCCTGTTAGCGAAGAATTCAAAAACAAACAAATATATAAACACATGATAAAACTTCACACAGTTCTTATACAAATAAATGTGGGCCTTTTTCACACTCCATTTCCTGCAAGTTATCCTGTGTGGTAATTTCTCCCCCTTTAAGTTAAAAAAAATTTTTTTTTAAACGTCAGTGCAGCAATAATGTAACTTGGAGTCTGAGCGGGAGCCCTGTTAGTCGCTTGTAAGTGGACCTGTACTTCGCTTATCACAAATCTTCCCCAAATGTGATTCCCTTGGAGCCAAGAGTCACGGGAGATAAAGATTTAGGGAAATGAATACTGATGACTACAGAGGATCCGTAAAGTTTATGGATCCTAGAATTGTTGGACAGAAAGGGCTTCTGGGTCTCATCCAATTCCAACTCTCACTTCACTGAAGAATCCGCCCAGAGAGGTGCCAGGGCACGACCACCGTCACACAGCTGTTTAGCGGCAGTACAGCAACTAGAATCCAAGCTTCTTCCTTTTCAGGCACCTTCCACCCTTCCACACATTGGAATGCTGTCCGCTAGGAACCTTAAGCCTCTAATGAATCCAGAAAGAGGAGGTGAAACCACGAGGAAGTTGGGGCTATGGTAGGGAGAGAGGTTATATGAGTACACACAGCCCCATGAATAAAAGGCACAGGGCACCTCTCCTCGCAGCTGCAACCCTCGGAAACCTCATTGGTTGATACCCCATTAATGGCTCAGGGACAGCTGCCCAGGGTTGGGACACCAGGGAGGAACACTTAATCCCCCTTAAGGAGGGGCTGTAGGGTGGAGAGCCAGGCCTACCTCCCCCACCCCGCGGGGCCAACCCTGGGGAAGGTTTTCGGTGCCCCGGCCTCGTCCTTTCTTCGTTTGCAGGGAAAAGAGAAGCACTGGAGGACTAAAGAGGGGGAGACATTGAGAAAAAGTAGGAGAGGGAGACCGTCCAGGGGTCAGCTGAAGGCCTGGCTCGCAGGTCCACGTGCGCAACCTTACAGTGGCTCTCGAAATAGCGCTGTCATAGGTGAAGGTGGGGACAGAGGACAGCCTTTCCTTGCTGCAGGGAGCTAAGTAGATAAGCACAGACATCAAATGTCCAGAGCTGGATGGAGGCTGGGCTGGACTAAGAGCTCCACAGAAAGTACCAGAACGTTTTTAGTTTTAATCGCCAAGCCCTATTCTATTAGATGGCACCTGTGGAGTTGCTCACATTTCAGGAAATGTTTTCTTCTTGGGGATCTTTCAGAGGAAAACCTAAAAACCCAGCCTCAACTCTGGCCCAGTCCAACGTTCGAGCCACAGTTACAACTTACGAATTAATAGTTTGGGTTTTCTTAAGGATTTCTCAGGCTGTTCAATGATTTGCTTATAGGCATGAGTTTTATACATGTCCTTAAAAATGAAAACCCAACAATAATCATTAAATAATGGAAGTATTCATCCTATGAAAACCAACCCATGACCCCTGGTAAGAAGCCACACAAACCGGCCTCCTCCCAAGCCGGCTGTCTTCTTCTGTCTGCACGTTGCCCAAGGGGGCTTAGACAAGAGCAAAAACACCAGCAAACATTTGGCTTTTGGTTAGACATTAAAGCTCAGACAGTCATTGAACTTCTTGAACTCTGTGGCTTCAGTCCAGGTTGGAAAGCAGGTCAAGCAAGTAGAACTGAGGGTAGAGTGTGTGTTCTTTTGTTTTTGTGGGCTTTGAAGATTGTCTCAGGGTTAATGTTTGACTTTGGATCCCAACTATTTTATGCTTGGGTTTGCTCACATGCAAACAAAACACAAATCTTGCGACGAAGGAAGACCTCACTTTTTCATTAATGTGAAGAATATAAACTCTCTCCTCTCTCTCTCTTTTGGAGGGTAAATCAGAATAGTAAAACATTCAGGGTTCAGAGCAGTGTGGTCCAATAAAGGTATAATGTAAGCCACACACGTGATGCTAACTTTTCTAGAAGCCACATTAACAAAAAGTAGAGCAAACAGGTAAAACAAACTTTAATAACACTTCGTTTTATCTGATATATTCAAAGTATTATTTCAACACATAATCAATATTTTAAAAACTATTAATGAGATATTTTATATTCTTTTCTTCATGCTAAGTCATCAAAATATACTGTCTATTTTGTACTTAACTGCACACCTCAATTCCAGCTAGACACATTTCAAGTACTCAGTAGCTATATGTAGCTAGTAGCTACAAGATTGGGCAGGACAGCTCAAGAGCCAGATTGTATGGATTTAGAAACTGACTGACTTTAAGCAAGCTACTTAGGAATACTGTGCCTCAGTTTCCCCATCTGTAAAATGAGAATAATAATTGAATCTGCCTTATTGGGTTTGTGGTGCAGATAACCTGAGTAAATACACTTAAAGCCCTTTGTGTAGTGCCTAGCCTGTATTTGATCAATCTGTGTCAACTATCATTATTAGTTTTGACAAAAGTACACAAGGAGAAAGTGTTTGTATTTCTCCAAATTATAGTACTTCCAAACCAAGTGAAATGGAGTTAAATTTAAACCTTAGATCTTTTGGGGGGCAGTAGGTTGTGGTGGGGGGGGGATTATTTATCAGCCCAAACCAGGAAGACATACTCATAGTACTTTCATTTTTTATTTTATCAAACCAGCGAAATGTAAAGTGGCCTTGGATCCACACCAATGGCAAGAGAAAGCAAGAATAGTTCAACCAGTTATCTACGGGTTGTTTCCCCAACTTGTCAGTAATATTTAAGGCATCTGAATAGTTTTGTGTGTTTGTGAGAGTGCATGTATTTAGGTTTTGAGGGGCAGTATTTAGATATTGGAGCTTTTTTTTTTTTAATTTTTTATTTTCTATAAACATATATTTTTATCCCCAAGGGTACAGGTCTGTGAATCACCAGGTTTACACACTTCACAGAACTCACCAAAGCACATACCCTCCCC